>NC_133651.1:31971851-32271851 GCF_009905375.1 Apium graveolens
GGCAGGACCCAAGGAATCTTGGTACCAAATCAACTGATTTTGATTTTAATGTGTGTGCAGGGAACAGAAAGAATCTTTGGTTACTTTGATAGTGGTTGTTTCAAGACACATGACTGGTGATTCTACCCTGCTCACAGAGTTAAGGAAAGAGCTGGCCCAAGTAATTTCTGTGAAGATACAGCAAAGGTTAATTGTGGGATATGGCGTATTACAAAGGTCATGTCATCATTGAGGAGGTTGCCTTAGTGGTGGATAGTTCAAACACAACTTGTTGATTATCATCTAGCTTTGTGATAAAGGCAACTCAGTAACCTTCACACTCAGAAGCCTGTAACTTGACTAATAAAGCAACAAAGTGATTCTCCTGGTCAGTGATAGAAAGGAATGTGTACCTAGCTGATATCAACTCATATAATGTAGAATCTGTTACTTGTCTTCTCAGTAAAGCAAGTCAGGATGAAAGTTGGCTATGGCATAAGAAGCTATCTCATTTAAACTTCAAGACCATGAATGAGCTAGTAAAGAAAGAACTGGTTAGAGGCATTCCTCTAGTGGAGTTTTCTAAGGATGGACTGTGTGATGCCTGCCAAAATGGGAAGCAGATTAAATCATCATTCAGGAAGAAACTTGATTTAACAATTGAAGAACCTTTGCAACTGCTTCACATGGATTTATTTGGACCAGTCAATGTGTTGTCCATCTCAAGGAAAAGATTTTTCCTAGTAATTGTAGATGATTTCTCAAAGGTCTCTTGGACATATTTCCTAAAGTCTAAAGATGAGGCTAGTGAAATCATCATCAATCACATAAGGCAAGTCAATAATCATCCTGATTTCAAGGTTAGAAGAATCAGAATTGACAATGGAACTGAGTTCAAAAATTCTGTCATGAGAGCATTTTGTGAGGAAAATGGGATTCTGCATGAGTTTTCAGTAGCAAAAACTCCACAACAGAATGGAGTAGTGGAAAGGAAGAACAGATCACTTATTGAAGCTACAAGGACAATGCTTGAAGAATCAAAACTGCCAACATATTTCTGGGCTGAAGCTGTAAATACTGCATGCTACACTCAGAATATTTCTCTGGTTAATCAAGCAAGATGCAGACTCCCTATCAATTGTTCAAGAACAAGAAGCCAACTCTAAATTTTCTTCATGTCTTTGGTTGCAAGTGCTATATTCTGAGAAATCAAACTGATCAAAATGGAAAGTTTGATGCTAAAGCAGATGAAGGAATTTTTGTTGGATATGCTGTTGGTAAAGCATATAGAGTCTACAATCTAAGAACCAACATTGTTGTGGAATCAATACATGTTGTGTTTGATGATAAAAAGATTGAAGGACTGAAAGATGGAGATTACCATGAGAGCCTCAAATTCGACAATGTGGAGATGGTTAGTGATGACAGTGATGATGAGAGTGATCAAGAAACAATATCTAAGGATAATGCAGTTAAATCTACTACCAATGAAGCACAAAACTCAACATCTATCGAGTTGCATAATGCTTCATCCGTCGGAAGGCAATCTGCGTTATCCGTCGGGAGACAACCAGCTTCATCCGTCGATACTCAAAATTCACCATCCGTCGGGTTATCAAAAGGAGCAGGAAGTCAAGATAGATCACCCATCGGAAGTTCCCCTTTCTCAAATCAAAGATCCACAAACTCAGGGGGAGTTTCTAATAATCAAAACTCAATAACACATCAAGACAACAATGAGGTTTCTTCATCTAGAGCTAATATATCTCAACAAAGAAAATGGACAAAAGATCACCCCTTTGAGCTAATAATTGGTGATGTTTCTTCTAGAGTTCAAACCAGGACAGCAACTCAAGAAGAATGTCTATACAGCAGCTTTCTTTCCAAGGAAGAACCAAAGAAGGTAGAAGAAGCTTTGTTGGATCCTGATTGGATTTTAGCTATGCAGGAGGAGCTAAACTAATTTGAAAGGAATAATGTATGGAAGCCGGTGCCCAAGCCTAAAGGAAAGAATCCAATAGACACCAAATGGGTATTCAGAAACAAGATGGATGAAAATGGCATAGTAGTCAGGAACAAAGCTAGATTGGTTGCTAAAGGCTATTGTCAACAAGAAGGTATAGATATTGATGAAACATTTGCTCCTGTTGCAAGACTTGAAGCAATCATAATCTTCTTAGCCTATGCAGCCCATGCCAATTTCAAGGTCTATCAAATGGATGTCAAAAGTGCCTTTCTAAATGGAGATTTGGAGGAAGAAGTCTATGTTAGTCAACCTCCTGGTTTTGAAGATCCAAATTTTCCAGATCATGTCTACTATCTTTTGAAAGCACTTTATGGACTGAAGCAAGCACCTAGAGCCTGGTATGACACTTTATCAAAGTTCCTTTTGGTAAATAACTTCACAAGAGGTACTGTAGATAAAACTTTATTTTTCAGAAATGTTAATGGCTCTAGTATACTTGTTCAAATCTATGTAGATGATATTATTTTTGGCTCTACAGATGAGAAACTTTGTAAAAAGTTTGCCAAATTGATGCAAAGTAAGTATGAAATGAGTATGATGGGAGAACTAACTTACTTTCTTGGTTTACAAGTTAAGCAAGTTAGTGATGGAATATTCATTAGTCAAACTAAATATATTTTTGATCTTTTAAAGAAGTTTGATCTAATGGATTGTACATCTGCAAAAACTCCCATGGCTACTGCAACTAAGCTTGAATTAAACACTACTGAAAAGTCTGTGGATATTTCAAGTTATAGGGGCATGGTTGGCTCACTTTTGTACTTAACAGCTAGTAGGCCAGATATAATGTTTGCTACATGTTTATGTGCTAGATTTCAGGCTGATCCTAGAGAATCTCACTTAATAGCTATTAAGAGAAGTTTCAGATATCTCAAGGGAACACCAAAACTTGGCATTTGGTACCCTAGAGATTCTGTTTTTGATCTAACTAGTTATTCAGATACATATTATGCAGGTTGTAGAATTGATAGAAAAAGCTCAACAGGAACCTGTCAATTTCTAGGAGACAAGCTTGTGTCCTGGTTCAGTAAAAAGCAAAATTCAGTTTCTACTTCTACAGCTGAAGCTGAATATATTGTTGCTGGCAGTTGCTGTGCACAAATTTTATGGATGAAAAATCAATTGCTAGACTATGGTTTGCAAGTTGAGAGAATTCCTATTTTCTGTGATAACACAAGTGTAATAGCCATCACTGAAAATCCAGTACAACATTCAAGGACAAAGCACATAGATATCAAGTACCACTTCATATGGAAACATGTAATGAATGGTACTGTGGAACTACATTTTGTTCCAAATAAGAAGCAGCTTGCAGATATCTTTACCAAGCCACTAGATGAATCCACCTTTTCAAGGTTGGTAAGTGAGTTAGGTATGCTTAATTATTCTTAAATCTATATGAGATAATTTGCTAGTTAAAAAGCAGCCAGAAATTCAATTGATTTTTCAGTCTTGGATGAAAATTTTGGTTAAGTCAAAATTTGCATCTCGACGGATGATCATTATCCATCGAGTTTGATCATCCGTCGATATACAATTTGGAAATTAAATCAATTATTTTTCTGGAATATTTTACTTTTCGACGGATAACAGTTTATCCTCATCCGTCGAATTGTCTTAATCTCAACCGTTAATTCCCTGTACATTATCCATCGAGTATACTTACAGTTTGTAAGCATAACACGACGGATAATTGGTGGAATTTATACAGTTTATTTTTAAACGACTATTTTAGGCAATTTTAATTGGTTACTTTACTTTTACTTTATTATTTTTTAGCAGTTATTTTTGAGATAATATAAAAGCTTATTTCATCTCAATTGTTTTTCTTTTATCATTCTCAAATCAACTGCTCTAATTTCATTCTCTATCAAAGCACTTACTCTCTTTCTCTTCAAGCTTTTATTCTCTAACAATGGCACCTGTTGTAAAGATTATGTTTCAAACTGGGTTCATTTTTGAGAAGAACAATTTCACCGCACTAGTGAATAAGGGTATTCAGCAATCTGGAGACTATCACAAGATGATGGACTTTGTGAAGAATTGCAAGCTCAACTATGCCATGCTGGAATCACCCACAATCTTCTGTGAAGTTGTTAAAGAGATGTGGACCACTGCTACCTACAACTCTACAGATAAGACCATCACTCTAACCATTAAAGGTAAAGAATTATGTATCAATAGTGATGTGATAAAAGCATGTTTCAAAATTCCTGATAACAATGTGACTTTACCACACACTAACACTGATATAATCAATATGCTTAATTCCATGAACTATGCTCTTTCTACGTCTAAGTTAAGTGACATTAGGAGAATGGGTCTTAGTAAAGAATGGAGTTTTATGTGTGATGTTGTGACAAAGATCTTTTCAGGTAAAGTCAGTAATTTTGATTCAGTCAATATCTCCATGCTTAACATGCTCTACATGCTAGTTACAGATAAATTCTATAATTTTAGTGACCTTGTTCTGTTTGAGTTAGGTTTTAAACTAAGAGAGTTAAATAAAAGAGGTAAAAGTGTTTATTATGCTAGATTTTTCATGATGTTAGCTAACCACCTCTGTGAAGAAATTGTGCTTGAGAACCCTAACAACAAACTAGATTGTTGGGTTCAAGAGAGAAGGCTCATTGCAGATTTGAACAGGGCTAATCATCACAAGGATGTGCCATTGTTCTATTTTCCTGTAATGCAAGCACCTCAGGTAAGTGAAGTAAGTTCACTAATCCCTACAACTATTCCAACCTCCATAATTTCTTTGAGTTCAAGTGTAGCTATGGCAACTGTGTCAATGACCAAATAGTTGCCTACCAAAGCTGCCAAACCTACAATTATTTCAAAATCCAAGTCAAAGAAAGCCCCCTCTGGTATCTCTCAAAAGATGCCAGTTGCAAAATCCACTAAAGCCAAAGAGGGGAGTGTGAAGGAGGGTAAGTTAGGTGAGGGAAGGGGTGAACATAAAAGAAACCCCATGAATAAGGTTGGAGAGTTTAGTGAATCCCAGCCTAGCCACACTGCAGTTTCCCAACAAACTGCAGTGCTTAAAAAGGACAAAAGCTCATTTCTAACTGCATCCTCCCAAAAGGATGTAGCTATTGAACAAAACTCTCAACCAAGAGCACAGGCCAAGAGGGTTAGGGACACAAGCTCACCCCAAACTTATGCCAGAAAGAAGAAATCTAAAACCTTTGGGGATGCACAGGGTACACATACTGTACAAACTGGTGCTAAAGACACAGTCACTGCACCTCCACAAATTCAGTTTGATGTGGCTCCTATAAATGTGGAGTCACAGCAAAAATCTCTAGTTATAGAAGCACCTCAAACACCAAACTCACCAACAATTTCTCTGGATGTGGATATGATAAGCACATCAATTCCTGATTCCCCTTCTTTAACTCTGTTGGGGAAGCCAAAATCTAGTGCAAGTGAGCATCATCTTTTAGATGATTTGTTGGCTCACCTGCCAATTCTTTCAGGAACTGTTGTTTCATCTGTGCCTAAAATATCTTCAATCAGCACAGAGTCAACAATAGTTTCTTTTCCCAGCTAATTCATTTCGACTCTCTCGACGGATATTGCTCATCCATCGAGTAGTGATTGTATCCCGACGGATAAGCCTAACAGCAGTTATCCGTCGGATAGCAAAACCACTCACTCGATGGATATCACTCATCCGTCGAGTATCTCTGCACAATTTCAAACTATAAATATTTCAAGTGCAGAAGATTTGGTGGTACAGTCACTCTTAGGATTGAGAGAGAAGAGTGTTTTGAGTGAGAGTCTGGGTTGTTCCCAGGAAATAAGAGAGGAAATGAGTGAAAATCTGCAATCCATTTCTTCAGGATTGGCAAAAGAGAGTGAGAGGAGTCCCACCTTAGTAGGTGAAGGTGAGGGTGTGGGGGTGGGGAGCCAGGGTGAGACCCTAATGCAACAAAAGAGAGAAAATGAGAGAAATATAGGTACTGGAGCAATAAGGATGGATGTCATTGCTAGTGAGTCAATAAATGTCCAGGATGCAGATAGGGAAGGACTATCTCAGCATCCTAAAGCTGTTATAGATTCCACTTCCCATGATGCTGAGGCATTTACTCACCTTATTCCAGCTTATCAACTTCTAGCTGAATAGGGCAATGACAATGTAGAAAGGATGCTGAATTTGGTGCATATCACACAGTCCCTAATGAGAGCTAAGGATGCCATCACAGCTTTGCCTTCTACAGCTGGTGATGTGGACTATGAGACTGGTGGTTCAGCTGATTTCTTTGGAGATAGGAGTGGGGATAGTGAAGATGAAGCAATGGACATAGGAGTGAAGTAGGCTCAAGTTCAAGGTCAGGTATGCCATCATGGGCAATCTCAAAGCACTGTGATGAGCATTACTTCAAGATAACCCTGATCCAATTAATCAATCAGACCAATACTGCTCTTTAAACCACTACCAATGCCATCACCAAGAAGCTCCTTCAGGCACATCTAGCCTCCCTGCAACTTCAACAAATCCAAGGCTTCCAGCATGTTAGGGATGTGAACACCATGAAGGGTGATATTGAGGAGATGAAAAAGGCTATTTCAGACAGGATAGATTCTAAACTTCCAGAAGCTAAAATGCTTGACATCAAAAGGCAATTAAGGAAAAATTCTGATCTTTCAACCAAGATAGATGCCTTGGACACAAGAATGTCAGCCATGGAAGCATCTTTAACAGCCATTCATCTCCATCAAGCTCAACAGACTGATCTACTTCAAAAACTGGTGGCTGCTCAAACCCCCTCTTCTGCTCAAATTGATGATAACGAAAAGGGGGAGAAAGGATCAACTGAGGGGGAGAGGCTTCAAATTCAAATCACTAAAGTAATTATACCTTCAATTACTATCTCCAAGCCATCAGATACATATAGCATAGATCTGATCAATGCAACAGCATCAGCCAACTTAAGAGCAGCTGATAAGGAAAAGTTGAGTTTAGTCAACTGGGAGAAGATTGATGAGGAAATACAGAAAAAGTTTGAACTTGTCAAGGAACCAGTTAAGTCAGACATCCATCACTCTCAAGTCAAGCAAATTAGTATGAATGAGATGAGCATGAATTACCTGGAAAGAGGACAACCTTCCTGCATCAAATCTCCAAAGGCTGAATTAATTCTGAAACCAAGGGTAAATTATCCAAAATTATCATTGAAGAACCCTGTGGATACTGTGTATGAGACACCTAAGCCTGATGAAAAAAAGCTTCTGTCAAGGTCAATTGCTTTCTATAAAGATCCAGCTGATTCAGCTTTGAAAAAGAGAATTGCTAAAGTTTTCAGGAATGGGAAAGAAATTTGTGTGGTGGCTGGACACCCTCAATTTGTCAATGCTAAGAAAGAAGAAATGGCAAGATTGAAGCAGGAAAAGAAGCAAGCTACTCTAGATGCTAAAAAGGCTAAACTAAAGAAAGAGCAAATTGCTATCTTGGCCAAATTGAAAACTACTCAACAAACTTCTGCTCAACCATCTGAAATCACTGAATCTCAAGATCAAAAGAAGCAAGTTGAACCACAACAGAAGAAATCTCCAAGAATCAAGGAATTGGCTAAAAGAACTAAAAGGAAACTGGATATTGTTGACAAGGAATTGGAAGATCAATTTCCTAAGGAATCCACACCATCTACAACTCAAGCATCAAAGCCCTCTGTGGTATTTGAAGATATCAGGGTGGTGGATCCCTACAGGAATATTTATGGTGAACCTATTGTGCCCAAGGATGAGCCAATAGAATGGGAGAACATACCAATTCCTGACTTCAATCTACCAATCCTTAGCAAGCCAAAAAGTCAAGAACAATCAAGAAAGTGAAGCTGTCACCTCTCAAATCCAAGTCTCAAGTCAAAGTTCAATCTAAAGTCAGTAAGGGAGACTATCTGTACTTGTGTGACATCAAAGAATTTTCTGATCTAAAACTCTATCTGGATGAGCTAGATGAAGTGAGAGGAATTGATGCATACAGAAACCTACCTGAAAGGTTAGTGTTCAAGTACAAAGGAGGAAAGGAGATTCAGTGGCCTCTTCACAAGATCCTTCAAGAAAGCCAAGCTGTACTGATTAAAGTTTATTCATCCTTCAAGAAGAACTTTGGGTTCAATATTACTGCAAGAAGATTGGTATTGAAGAAGATTGAAGAACTAAGGAGTGTTAGAGCTAAAGATGCACTCCCAAAGACTCTAATCATCCCTTACACAGGGAGAAGAGTGCATCTAAGGCCCTACTGGCTGATGGAGTTTATAGATGACAAAGGTGTGAGAAGATTTTTCAGATTAGAAGACCAATTGAGCATCTCTAGTAATGAGACTCTTTTGGAAATGCAAGGAAAGCTAAATCTCTCAGAATCTGATGAACTGGAATTCCACAGGCAGCTCCAAAGTCAGATTGAGGAAAACAACAGAAAGCTTGGAAAGAGATCTAGACCTTCAAGAAACTAGACAAATCTACTCAGGCTAAGGGAGCATCTTGAAAAATGATTGTGAGCAAAACTTTGCACAATTTTTGTTATTTGAAGCACTTTTCAGTATTATCTACTGTCTTTTAAAGTTATATTCTTAGGGTGTTTTGTTATCATCAAGTACCTCATAATTTATGGCTACAATTCCAGTAGACATAAATTGGGGGAGATTGTTGTGTATATGTTGTGTACTTGATGATTACATGAACAAAACACCTTAGTATATTTTACTTAGTAAAATAATGTAGCACTCGACGGATAAGATTTATAGTCCCGACGGATGACTCATTACAGTCCTGACGGATGATGACTTATTATCTATCGAGTGAGTAGCTTATGTAACAATAAGTCTCTAACACATTTCTGCATACAACTTTGTATTGATTCTGTAGTAGCATATAAGTCATGTTGACTTTAACTAGATATGTAGAATAGGTTGATTAATTGTACATAGATGATGTCTTGTAATTCTGCATAAATGAAATGAAGTCAAGTGCCAAATAGCTATCAACGGATGATTAACAGAGCTTCGACGGATAATCAAACTGCTATCAACGGATGTTCAATACAGCTGTCGACGGATGATCTACATAGCTGTCGATGGATGTTCAACAAAGCTGTCGACGGATGATCATGTATTCAATGGATAAAGAATTCAAATATCAGTTGACAGTGACAACACAGTCACATGCGTCGAGTGGATGCAAATGGAATGTGGTAGCCTATTCAACTGGGTTTTCGAGAACAAAGAAGCATTACCATTTCCATGCTATTATGAAGATATTCAAAGATGCTGGAATAGAGTAATAAAGTAGCATTGTAATAGATTAGATAGTTTTTATTTTATTATCTTGTCTTATTACTTTGTAATCTTGGTGATATATAAACCAAGTAGTAGCAACTAAGACACAATCGATCTAAGCAAGAAAGCAGGGAAACATTTGTAAGCAGGACTCTTAGCATTTCTCTGTAGTCTTTGAAGTTCAATTGTTATAAGCAGCTGTGAGCATTTCTGCACACAGGGTTCTCTCGATATATAAAATATATCTCTGGTGGAATCATTCAAATCCACCAGAAAGTTTTTAAAGATTTTTGTTTTTAATTACTTATGTTTTGATTCACTTAAGTTTTTATTCCGCATTGTGCTAATCAATACACTTATATTTATATTTGAGTTAGAATATTTTATTTCAAGAAAAAGTTTCAAGAATTCCATTCAACCCCCCTTCTGTAATTCTTGTAAGATTGTTAAGGGAATAACAGTAGTCATTTTCAAAAATCCTCAAGTCAACAAAAAAATTGAAGGATCATGAATAGTAACTCATTAGATATGGGAAGATGAAGTATTTGACACATCATTTTGTAAAGCATTATTGTTGATTTTGATATTTTCTTTGGTTGACACACTTTCATCAACTTGTCGACTCTTTGTTTTTAGAACCTTGTACCATGATGATTTTGTATTTAAAATATTTGGTGCATAGTACACTTGATGAGCTTGGCTAGCCAACACAAACACGTCATCGGCATTTAGTTTTGATTTGACATCCACGGTAGTCATCCGATGTCTATCGATTTTGACATGTGTCGTATGATCAAAATAATGACACTTGAAGACAATCACTTGATATCCATTATGATATAAAAGTTTTAAAACTTTTTCCACCCTTCCGTAATAGTTTCCATAACTTTTATTATAAGAAGTCACTACAATTATAAATGTATAAAATTTGGATACAAAAAATAAAGAAAATGTATGTTTCAAATATTCTGAATAAGAGTCTCACCAATGACAACTACACGGAATTTGGTGAAGTGAGCTCATTATCCTTTGCGCAACTAAATTTGTAACCATTGCATTTGCACGCTTTATAAGACTCCACTTTAAACAGTGGACCTCTTATTAGATCTAGAATTTTATTTTTGCGCTCTTCATCATCTTGTACCTAAAACATATGTGACACACATTTTACATAAATATATTATTAAATTTAAAGATTGCATGAGAAACCTATAAACATGTGCATATGTGTTTATATGTATAACAAAACACATACATGTAAAAACCTGAATTTTTGGCATTTGTAAAAGGCCTTTATGAACATTAACTTTAAGGTTTAATAAAAAACTTTTGCAACCACACCATATACGGGTATTTAATTTAAGTTTTCGAGTGTATATTATGATTATACGTAACAAATGAGTGTATGTAAAATTTATTTTTTCGGAGAAAACCTATATTTCAAAAGGCCATTTTCTGCGAGACATCGAAGGATACGAGAATTATATAATGAACATGAGAATTATAAGAATTAGAATTGTTAGGAATATGTTGTAGACTTGATGATGTGCTACAAAAACACCTTTGTAGATTTGATTAAGTGCATTTGTAGCTATTAACGGATAATGTACTCTGTCATCCGTTGAAAGAGTAGCTTATGTTTAAATAAGTTTTGTAGCACATTTCTGCATATTGTAAAACCTTATAGAACTAGAAGTTGTAGGATATTCTAAGTCATGTTGACTACTAGATTGATATGCAAGATAGGTTGGCTAATTGTAAATATTGGATTCCTTGTAATCTTGTATAAGTGAAATAGAGTTAACTGTTATGAAGATTCTCTCAACGGATGTTCCACAAGGTTTCAACGGATGATCAACTAGAGTTTCAACGGATGATCAACCAGACTCTCAACGTATGATCCAACAAACTCTCAACGTATGATCCAACAAAGTTTTAACGGATGATCAAATTGAAAAAGAAGTTGATAGTGACTTGACAGTCACATGGGTTGATTGTATGCAAATGGAATGTGGCATCCTATTAATGGGTTTTAAAGAATAAAGAAGCATTTCCACTTTCATGCTAACTTGAAGATATTCAAAGATGCTGGATGGAGAAATGAAGCAGCATGTAATTAGACTAAGATACTTTTGTCTTATTAGTTTGTCTTTTTATCATGTAACTTGGTGATATATAAACTAAGAGTAGCAAGTTACAAAGTAAGTAAGCAAGAACTGAGAAATAGAAAAAAACTGTATCTGTTAAGAATTTCTCTGTTCTAAATGTATCATACTTGTAAGCAACTGTGTGCATTTTTGCATCACAGAGTTCTCATCAATATATATCTCTGGTGGGTAAGTTCAATCCACCAAAAAAATTTTAATCCTTGTGTTTAGTTATTTGTGTTTGAATACACCTTTATTTTCATTCCGTACGCTGATATATTTATATTTGTGAGAAGTTCTTAAAATCAAAAAGAAATCAAGAACTACATTCAACCCCCCTTCTGTAATTCTAGTTGTTAGATTGTTTGGGATTAACAAGAATTTCATAAATGCAACCAAGTTTAAGTACAATAAATAGTAAGAAATTGAAGTTAAAGGATGTATGATGCGAAATGTTTTCAAGAAACAATCGAACTTGCGAAAGGAAATTGAGTATTAAGCGTATGTTGGCAGGTTGAAAAGTAGTACATCCATGCACACAATGCAAATAGAACATTAAAAGTTAACCAACGCAATTAGGAAGCCAAATGGGAAGTACAAAATCCAAACTATGCTAGTTAAGAGAATAATAATAGGAATAGTGAGTAAATAAAGTAAAGTATAGTTGTAGCTTATAAAACATACACAAGGAAGATTCCTACATCAGCCATGATCTGATTTTATATCCTTACAAACACTTATACAAATCATTTTATCACATAAAACAAGTGCAATAAAGCAAAACTTTTTTTCTCCTTCATTTTCTTCCTTTTGGTCATTCAAGAACACCAAGGAAATAAAAATTCAAAACTCACATTCTACTCATTCAAAAATCACCAAATTTTTACCAAACCTCCCTCATATCATGAATAAAGCACGTACCAAATTTGAAACTCATCCATGGAGTTTCAATTTTATAAAAATGTTTGAAGTTTAGGATGAATAGTAACTCCGAGAATTACTTTTTATTTTCTTGATTTTTCATTGAAGTTTAAGACTCTTAAAGCTAAACCAGTCTCTCTTGTTAGGTCACACAACACTGTAGAAGGGGGTTGTATACAGTGTTTATACAATCAAATCGATTTAACATAAGTATGTAACAAAGATCAAGTATATTGAATAAACTCTGTTACAATAAGAACTGTTGTTATCTCTCAGTGATGAACAAATATCACTAAGAGCTGCTAGGTTACAATGTATAATCTTCTCGATAATGATAACATATATAGTGTAAACCCTAAGTCTGTGTTTATATAGTACACAGTTACAAGATAACTTCTAATTGACATGGAATATAATTCTGTCTCCTAAAATATATCAATCAGATATCTTTTACAAGTCTTCCAGTCCTCTAACTCTTTCCATGCATATCTTCTTTTGTTTTAGTCTCGATATTCTACTGTAAATCAGCTTCCTTCCTTATATGAAAGTCTTCCCGCACTTAAGTTCTGATATGACCTTAAGTTCTGATATTAAGTTCTGACTTCCAGTAAGTCCTGATTTCAGTAAGTCCTTATTTGTCCTGTTGTTAAGTTCTGAAAACTAAACACAAATCATATTAAACATGACATCTCAAATATATCTAACAATCTCCCCCAACTTGTAAATTATGCAAAATATACAAGTTAATAGATTTGATGATGTCAAAAACATTTAAGTACAAATGTAAATAAGAGTTTAACGAAATAACTAACTACAACTTAAAGTCCTTGTAGCTTTTACCAATCTCACTGAGTCAATCTAAATCCAAAGTGATTCTTGACAAAGTTTGATATCAACTTTTTTTCTTTAATCCAAAGACATTTCCCTTTCAGAATCACTTCAAGCTTAGCAGAATTCTTTTTCATTGGAATCTCACTTCCATCATTTTCAACAATACTAGGAATGAATTCTGTAACTCTTGAACCAGAAATTTTTTGTAATAACCCCAATTTTTGGAAAATTTTTGAAACCCTTATGAATAGTGTTTTTGCTGAATGAGAAAACTTTTCACGCCACACTAGGTAGGGGTTCTTTTATGGATATTCTGAGATTTTATTGGCACTCTATATGACATATAAGTGTATGTAAAGATCGTCAGAATCCAATTCCGAACACTTTGACTTTTCCCGGAAATCCACTAGATACGGAAAGAATTGAGTACAAGGTAACAGGATAAAAAGGATTTAAATTAAAGGATTATAAGAGAGGATCATAAAAGGAATATAATGTATTGAGAAAGGTTAAGGAAACCCAAGTAATAAGATCCCGGGTATGATCCCTCAAACGATAAACGAAAACGAAAGTTAAGCGAACCGTATAACAGATCAGCGGTCATTAGGCAAACAATTAGGAAGTTAATCAAAGAGATTAGAGGGGATGATGTCATCCAACCAATGAGAAGAGGACAAAGAGGGGAGGATGACATCACATGATGACATAAGCATGACATAGGGAGGAAGGAGATGTGGTTGATTTAAAACCACACAAAGTCAAGGTTAGAAAGGTAATTACCCAAAAACAAAACAAAAACAACCAACCAAAAAACAAATCAAAGCAAAAACACAAAAATCTCTCTTTCTTCTAAGCTTGCTCTCGGCTTTTCTTCTTTTTCAAAGAAGAAATTTCCAAAATTCAAGATCCAAGGCTTGTTAATTAGTGAGGTAATTATCTAAGGTTCCTTGTACATAGATATGGATGTCCTATAAGTTTAAGCTTCTAATTCCTTCACAATCTCTTCCAATAAATCATGGAAGAAGATGGTGAATAGTGTTTTTCAAGAACTAAATTTTTTGTTCTTGAAGTTTTGTTTAGTTTAAGCTTGGATAAGGACTTTAAAGGTGATTCCAAGCCATTCTCTTGATTCTCCACTCTCCAAGGAAGGTATAAACTCCAAACCCTAGCTTTAGTTTTGAGTAATTAGGAATGAATATGATTGATATAGTATATGTGAAGCATGATGCTTGTTTTTTTAAATTTTGGTTGAGTTTGTAGAGATTAGTTGGTTTTGTGGTGTTTTTGGAGTTGTAAATCTTGATAATTAGTTAAAGAACTTAAGTAAAGCTTTTAGTTCATGTGGGGAATAAGTATAAATTGTTAATGTTGAGTTGTTGGGGCTGTTATGATGTAGTATGGATGGCGTTTTGATTTGGTTGTGAATTGGGGTTGAATTGTGGTGGATTCGGAATGGTATAAATTTGGGAAATCGCGTAAACATAGCCGTCGTAATGCCCGATTTACCGTAGACTGTTTTTGTTCTTAACATCAGAACCCTTGAACTCACTACTAGGTTTTTACCATTTCCATGTTTAGATAGTTCGTGTTACGAGCTTCGTTTTGATATGTAGTTCGTTTGATTCCGATGTACGGTTTAGGAGAAACGGCCGTTTTAAGTAACGACGTTTCGTGAACGAATCATTACCCCTCGCCTTACTTTGAAACCTTGGTTAAAGACCTTAAAGGACTAATTGGAGTATGAAACAATTGTGTTAAGTGGATTAGACAGTTGGTAAGGTACTCGCGAAAGAATCTCCTTAAAACTCGTAATGGTTAATTTATTAAAAATGGTGGAGCCGAGGGTACTCGAGTGACTTAAGAGAATCAGTAAGCGCAAAACGAGCGTTAGAGTCTAAGTTGGTTAAAGTATAGATTTACAAGTGACTTTGGTTTAATTCCAACTTACTTGTTGTTTATAGGTTACCAGACTCGTCCCGAGCCATTGTAACCCCCCCAGTCGCTCAGGCAAGTTTTCTATCCGTTATACTGTTGTTGTGATGTATACACTTGTATATGCATTATCTTGTGATAGATGCATAATGGTTATTTAGCAAATTCTTGCGATATATTGTAGTATGTAACATGGTACATATGCATGCCTGTTTCATATTCTTGCCATATATATCTGTTGATTCAGTTGATAATACCTATGCTAGAGAATAGCGGTAATTTGCATATACCCTTAGTATAGGGACCCAAAGGTGAAAACATTATCTAAAACCGGGAGTCGAGGATCCCGAGTAGATTTTATATATATATATATTTATATATATATGGTTATAGTTTTCAAAACTATTAATCGAATAAGGTTTATTCGATAACTTTATATTATTTAATGAATATTATTTCGAATATTCATTCTAGGGCTTATGACTCATCTTATTTTATTTATTGAATATTATTTCGAATATTCATTCGAGGGCTTATGACTCAGCTTATTTTATTAATTGAATATTATTTGAATATTCATTTGAGGACCTATGACTCCGATTATTTACTGAAATATATTCTTTATTTTATTAAAGAATAAGGTGTCGATAATCAAACTTATTTTTGATTATTCAAATAAAGATAGTACTTTCGTATAAGTATATCTTTGGTTATTTAATACTCATTTCAAGTATAAGTTTTACAACTTCTACTTCGAATATTTTTGTAAGGATTATCTTTATGAGAATATTATTTAAATAATAATATTCAGATATTTTCTAATATATCGGGACTGATTTACTTTATTAAATCAGCATTACTCCAAACACTCTTTAAAGTGTTTTCGAGTCTTCAAAATGATTTTTTTAAGTTAGAGCGGATCCCAAAACTCATTTTTATATTTAAGATCCTCCTTTCGAAGGGGATTTAAATACTCGCTCAAAACCTGAGGGATCCGGCTCTGTGGTGTATTTTATATTCGCAACAAGGTTGCTGTCTTGATAAAAGAATTTTGATTACTTACCCAACACTCGGGAAGTAAAATTCTTGGAACAAGTTAATCCATTAACAGGCATCGCCTGGGAAATATCGGTGGGTTTTCCTTTCCAACTAGATACGACTTCTTGGTTGAGCCGTATCAATAAGTTTCTACTTGGGGAAAGTGGGGATGAGCTTTACATTTCAGAGTCATGGATTTCATCTGAACTAGGAGTGGCGTAAGTGGTCGAGTAGCGCCGGCCCAGCCTTATTATATTGGCCCAAATGGCCTGGAAGTTCCGCTAAGGCGGTCCATTCCTTAGGAGTTCAGTGTTCGGTTGACAAGTAAATCTGACAGGTTCTCCTCTACATGTAGAAAATGGTGGGGTTGCACTACTACGACTGATCATCGTAAGTGGTCTTCCTGGCGCGGCAAACTCCCGTAATGAGTTCATCATCCAATTGGATATTTCTGCAACACTACCCAGAGCACTTCGATAGAAAGGCTACGGTTGGGCGATTGTTGAGTGTTGGCAGGGTCAAGTTTTCAAAATGATGTTTGCATCAAATGAAGTATCTCGTAACTTCATTTTATTTTGATGATATTTTAAAGATTGATTCTATACAAGTTTTGTCTTGTAGCTTAATCTATGGTATGAACTATTTATACATTGAACGGTAGTAGTTCAAGTAGTATTCGGAAAAGATATAAGTATATTGGAGTATCTTGTAACTTCATCTTTTAAACTTATATCTAGTAAATGATTATCTTGTGCATGTCAAAGATTTTCAGAAAAACGTTGAGACAAGGTTAGATATATGAGATCACCTTGCAATGATATATTTATACAGTTATAAACTGGAACTCTGTGTATATTATACATGGCAGAGGATTTCAAAGATTTTGAAAAGTATATAAGTATATATACTGAATATTTTGCGACTTCGTCGCATTAAGAGGTCGAACTTGGTTCATTTCTTTTGACCAAGACTTTCATGAGTACTATGAGAAGGCTCATATATTGTTAATCATTATACGTATTATTTTGGTGGGCTTGCTGCTCACCCTTGCTTTCTTCTTTCATCACACAACAACAGATAGAAAAGATGAACAGGGCCAAGCTCCCGATTCGCAAGCGATTAGGAAACGTTCCGCAGTTTCCTATAGGCGTTGATGTCGCTGTAGCTGAGGTAGGAACTACCAATAGGCTAGGCTTTCAACTTTTGATGTACCATACTTATGTATCTTTATCAATTGTAATAATGGCAAAGAAATGTAAATTTATTCAGAAACCCATTTAAGGTGTATTGGCATATAATTGTGGAATAAAATGACTTGTGATTATTTTAGATATTCATCTCTGAGACTATAACTTGTGGTGTGTGTGTTTATTGTGGGGTCACAGTACAGAGTAGTTGATTATTTATTAAGATTGGGTGTTATTAAGGGAAATGGAACTCGTGACAACCCGGATCCCCGACCCCGGATTTGGGGGTGTTACAGAAATGGTATCAGAGCTAAGCGTTATAAACCTCAGAGATGATGTGACGTTAAAATAATAAGTTCACTAAGATAATAAGAACTCTTGCCAAGTTCATAGTCAGACTACCTAACGTAGTACTGACAGTTAAAACCCTTACGGGAACCCTTATAAATATTCAGATAGTAACATAGTTCGTTCTCGTATAGGGCAGCGGGGCACCGAACCCTGAGGTTCAGGAGCATCAGCATGAGGATGTTTTATTACACGTTGGAGATCAAATTGTGAATCCGAGGGAGTACCCTAATGAGGGACCGGATGAGATTCATATTGAGAATATTGCGGTTGAGGATGTTATTCCGGAAAGGATTGTGGCTGAGGAGGATCTCATGGAGGATCCTGATGAGAATGAAGAGAAGACCGCTAAGGAATTGATGACCGTAGTCAGGGCGACTACCAGAGCAAGAATGGCCGCGAGGGTGGCACTAGAGGATGAAGAGTTACCAAGGGCACAAAGGTTAATGAGGGCAGAAGGAGTGGGGCCTTCCACGACCCCAATTATACCAGTATCAGACCCTTTTCCAGAGGTTCCTGTAGACATCCATGAGGTTCCACCAATTCCTGTTCCCTCCCCTGTACAGAGCCCAGCACATACTGAGGAAATGCCACCTTTATCTCCTGCACCATTATCACCTGATACCGTGCTTGGTTATCCGTTTGGATCTCCTGGGTCTGCGCCACCTGCACACCATGGACTGCTAGATGCTACCACTCAAGCTTCTCTTATCGCCAATTATCACATGACTTTGGGTGGCCTGTCCGAGGCCCGTAATGTTAGGAGTGATCTGTTGGATCGACTTACTGCACCAAGGATTGAGGGCGGGGTACTTCCGGCGGGATTAGCTCATAGCATGGAAAGGATTGAGGCTACCACCTGTGTTACAGCTAGAGGCCATCTTGAGGGTCAGATTGATCCCGCTCTAATTGCAACTATCTTAGACCTCATCACCTCTGTGATGGAGCAGGTTAGGGATGTCGTGCGTGCTCGCATTTCTTGATCCATGGTAGTGTGCAGAGCCAGAGAAATCAGACAAGGGTTTCATCTAGCACCGCTTTTAGAGGATTAGCCTAAGTTATGAATGATTAGTTTTAATGACTAGATGATTATCTATGGTAGTACTTTTGGGATAGAAGCGATCAGATCACATTATGTAATTCTCTTTAATATGTTCAGTTGTTGTACCCTCGAACCAATGGTTATGTATATATTCGTTAATTTCAGTTCAGATTAGTTCGTGGTGATAAGTTCATATTGTTAATTGCACTATTAACACTTAAGAGGGTGTCATGAAGTTTATAGAACTTGAGAATTCATAATTTGCAATCGTGCAAGGACTGAACGAGGGAAAGACTTAAGCAAAGTAAGTAAGACAAATATCCAGAGATTCTCAAAAATTTTCCAAGTAATATGCCCCCACAAGGAATAAGATTAGGGGAAAACCTTGAATGTGATAGTCAGGGAGGACGCCATCAAGATAGAAGGAACCCATAACATAATGAAGTGGAAAATAAGGATTTTAACGTATAAGATAACCCCAAGTATGGGAGAAGGATGAAACATTTCATACTAAGGAATCAGAAAGTCGAGTAAGGAAAGGAGACCCGAGACGGTACTCCTATACGGCAATTCATGGACCTGTCTAAAAAAACTTAGACTATTATCCCCAACCACCACCTTGAGGAAATAATGCGGTAGGAAATTCTTTCAGGACCTTTAAGTCGCTAAGCTCTCAGAGTTCCAAGGAAATAGCTGACCCAGTCGAGGCAAGAGCCTGGCTAAAGGAAATAGAGGAATCATTTGAGATTCTAAATGATTGACGAATCACAAAAGACTGTTTTTGTCACTTACCCTCCTAAGAGAGAGACCACCCGCTGGTGAAAGACTAAGAAAGGCACAGAGCCAGATGTTATAATAAAATGATTAAATTTTAGTCAATTGTTTTTAGGAAAGTACTTCCTAAGGTTATGGAGATAGTGTAAAAGCTTTAGAGACAGAACAAAGGCAGAAGAGTATGATGAATTATGAATCTAAGTGGTAAAAGTTGTCAAGATTCGTTCTGAGGACACGAATCCAGAATGACGGGATGTTTGAAATCGATGCTTATGTTGGGTTGCTTCATGAAATAATGATAAGAGAAAGGAAAATAAAAAGAAACTGAAGTGTAAAGGAATATAAAGGCAGTAGAGTGTGAGGAATGATAAAGGAGTTAGGTATGAGGAAACCCTAAAGACTCGTAGCAATAGAAATAGAAAAGTATGTAATCGTCAGGATGAGGGTGGTTCACCATGAGTTAAAGTTGATGATTGAAGGCATAAGAGATACATATATTTTATCCCCTGTAAGTTGGGAGGATTCGAGGAAACCTTGAGATAATTCGAAGGATAAATAATGAGACGCAGATAGACTGAGGAGACAAGGAAGTAAGAAATTAGGAAAATTGGATGAAGAAAGTGACCTTCAAGAATGTGAAGTGTAAGACCGGTGGCTTGATACCCAGAAAGGGAGACGCCAGGTATGAAAGGTATCCCAATATTGAGGTGACTGTTGAGATAAACAACAAAAGTAAATAAGGAATTATTAAGAAGAGGTTCACATTGAACACGACCAATATCTTCCAGAACATCCTTGTTATCGTTACCAAATTAGGCAAGACAAGCGGATAACCATTGCTATCTTTTGAAGGCCATATGGGTTGACCTCAGTTTGAATAAGGATGCTATTGTGAAATTGGTATAGACTATCGAGGTGGGAATGATTGAATAAGATAATCTATCAAAGATATATGACTTGATTTATCCATGGAAGGAAGCATGTACCATTTTAAAGGTGGAATTAAGGTTAGAACATCGGTAACTTAAAACGAATCCTAGGGGAATGCATAAAGGTTGGCATTTCACCCTTAATAGGGATAGTATGAGTTTTGACAGTATGAATTGGAAAGGATTAAGGTAATAACAACCTTTAAGAATCAGTGGAGAAATTTTTCAGAAGTATCTAGACAATAATTCTGGTATTAATAAATGGTATCTTGATATGCCCCGTATCTAGGGAATACAGGAGGAACGATTCAAGGATAACCTTAGAGGTTTTACAAGGAGAAAGGTAATATTCAAAATTCTCAAGAATAGAAATGTTGATAAAGGAAATATGACGTAATTATAATGATGCCAAGTGGGGCACGTGTTAAACCACGAGAAAATATGGATCGAACCAGTAAAGGTCGAAATTGTTCAGGGCAATTAGGGCCTAAGATAAAAGATGTTCTAAGTATGATTGAGAGTCAGCCGTGACAGTGATTAACCTCTAAAGACTGAGGAAATAACTTATGGAAAAATGGTGATATATTTTTTTTCCTTTCCTCATCAGATTTTAAGGAAAACATCTTCACACAAGCAGTGACTGTAAATGAGGTAGAAAATTTAGTGGGAGATCGTTCAAACGACATTGATTGTAAGGAAATTTTACTATCAGGAAAGGGAAAAGAGGTGGCCGACACTTTAAGTGTAAGAAAGCAATTATAGGCGCTCGTGCCAGAGGAATACAGTGATAATGGTTGAAGCCGTAAAGGTTGTATTATAGTTTGGAAGATTGACATTCCTTCTAATGATTGTGCAATACCCAACCGTAATAGTAGTTTGGTAAAGGTTTAATTCGTATAATCGCCATGAGCGGGCTATCTATCTTAGAAGGTCCTATCTTGAGAAAAAGCCAGGACCATGTTTTAAAAAGGACTAAACAAACCTTTGAGTTAAGTCTTCTATTGAAGGCATATGATTAAGAATGGTATTAACCTGCTATCGTTATTTTGATTGAAACTCTTCTGCAATTTTATCTGCTTCATGTCATGAAAGTGCGTCAGAATTTGGAGTGTTCTTCATGAATTATGAATGGTGATTATGTTAACTCCTTAGAAGAATTCTATACGACATGTATGGACTCCGTATGGTTAGATATTAAGATTTCATGGAAAGTGAATGACGACAGTAGGTCAGTGGTGGACCATATTAATGCAGCAATGATTCTGCGAGTAATTAGCTGATTACAACCGTGAGAGTTGTATTGGAATGGATGTTGAGATTGAGTACCACTAATCGGGTCGTGTTGACGTATAAGTTATCTTTGATAGAAAAAAAAACTAGGTCGATTATTTACCTATTGAATATTTATTCCTTCTTATCAATAGAGAGTCGTATTACTATACGAGGAAGGTTGCAGTACAAACATAGAATTCTAGTAACGATGATGTCTAGAATGAGATCCCAGATTCGATTTTCGATATCGAGGGAGTTTCAAAGGTAATTGTGTATAAGCTCGAGGAAGAGCATGGGTCCATAGAATGATGGACGGAATAGCGAAAATATTTAGGCATGTGAAATACGATGCTATAATACTTAATATTGATATAAATACGTATATGTTTTGTTCTCCTATGACAAACCTCTATAGTTCAGAGGTAGATTCCAAGCTAGATATTTTGTGGCAGTATTTTTTTTTTACATATATACAATTATCTTCAATTCGTTCTTTTCTCTCCTTTTCATTTCATATAAGCTGAGAAGAACAACCCTTCCAGAAGTGGAGGTATTGCCGAATGACTATCTATCTGTATGATAGATGCCTAGTAGGATACCACATGTTGTTTAATTGCTTTTCAAGTACTAAAGGCTGGCCACCTTCTGTACTAACTATGCAATAGAACAAGTGTTCATGATCATAGTGATCTCTCAACAAATTCCTTTACTTCTATATGATGGATCAAGCTTTCGAAGATGGAAGCAGCTAAAGGAAGTAGTATCAGTACGGTGGTATTCCGATTCTAACGCGTTAGTGATACTAAGGTTGACGTGGTTATTAAAAGGTTATAGAACGCTAACGAGCAAAAGTATAACCAGTATAATATTAGGAACGGAAGGTAGTAGCGATTACGAACTGGAAAAGAATGGGTATTGAGAAGCAAAAGCTATAATGCTAGAAGCTATGATGAGAGCCGGTGCAATAGACTTGAAAGAATTTGGAATGATCACTTAACGCGGATTAAGTTATCTTACGATAATAGATCATATGTCATTATCGAGATGTCGCCTTATGAGATCCTTGAGGGAAGACAATGTCGATCTTCCTTATGTTAGGATGAAGTTATAGAGCGCAAGATGCTCGGACCAGCAGTGGTCCAAAGGACCAAGGATTTAATAGATTTAATCAGAGGACGGCTGGTAGTAGCCCAAGATGGACATAAGAAGTATGATGATTTGACACGAAAGGATAAGGAATGGGAAGTAGGGGACCTAGTGTTGTTATAGATATTCCCTTGGAAAGGATTGATGAGATTCAGAAAGAATGGAAAGCTATGTCCACAATTTGTCGGACCCTTGGATATATTAAGAAGTATTGGGAAGTTAGCATATGAGCTAGCCTTACCCCAGAACATGTAGCAAGTCATAATGTGTTTCACGTATCAATGTTAAGAAAGTGTAATTCAGATGCCAGATAAATAAGGGCATATGAGCGCATAGACATGCAACCCGACGTAACCTATATAGAGCAACCAGGAAGGGTTATATAGTAAAAAGGAACAAGTGCTTAGGAGAAGGATTATTAAACTAGGCAGAGTTTGGTGGCAGGACCACAATGTGGGAAAATTTACTCGAGAGTTAGAAAGTGCAATGCTAAGAGAGTATCCCTATTCATTTTCTATCTGATTCCGGGACGGAATCCTTTTAAGTAGGGGAGACTGTAATAACCCCAATTTTTGGAAAATTTTTGAAACACTTATGAATAGTGTTTTTGATGAATGAGAAAACTTTTCACGCCACACTAGGTAGGGGTTCTTTTATGGATATTCTGAGATTTTATTGGCACTCTATATGACATATAAGTGTATGTAAAGATCGACAGAATCCAATTCCGAACACTTTGACTTTTCCCGGAAATTCACTAGATACGGAAAGAATTGAGTACAAGGTAACAGGATAAAAAGGATTTAAATTAAAGGATT
The DNA here is from genome assembly GCF_009905375.1 of Apium graveolens. Lineage (NCBI taxonomy): Eukaryota > Viridiplantae > Streptophyta > Magnoliopsida > Apiales > Apiaceae > Apium > Apium graveolens. The sequence continues at coordinate 31,995,525 of NC_133651.1, forward strand.
ATAAGAGAGGATCATAAAAGGAATATAATGTATTGAGAAAGGTTAAGGAAACCCAAGTAATAAGATCCCGGGTATGATCCCTCAAACGATAAATGAAAACGAAAGTTAAGCGAACCGTATAACAGATCAGCGGTCATTAGGCAAACAATTAGGAAGTTAATCAAAGAGATTAGAGGGGATGATGTCATCCAACCAATTAGAAGAGGACAAAGAGGGGAGGATGACATCACATGATGACATAAGCATGACATAGGGAGGAAGGAGATGTGGTTGATTTAAAACCACACAAAGTCAAGGTTAGAAAGGTAATTACCCAAAAACAAAACAAAAACAACCAAGCAAAAAACAAATCAAAGCAAAAAACACAAAAATCTCTCTTTCTTCTAAGCTTGCTCTCGGCTTTTCTTCTTTTTCAAAGAAGAAATTTCCAAAATTCAAGATCCAAGGCTTGTTAATTAGTGAGGTAATTATCTAAGGTTCCTTGTACATAGATATGGATGTCCTATAAGTTTAAGCTTCTAATTCCTTCACAATCTCTTCCAATAAATCATGGAAGAAGATGGTGAATAGTGTTTTTCAAGAACTAAAATTTTTGTTCTTGAAGTTTTGTTTAGTTTAATCTTGGATAAGGACTTTAAGGGTGATTCCAAGCCATTCTCTTGATTCTCCACTCTCCAAGGAAGGTATAAACTCCAAACCCTAGCTTTAGTTTTGAGTAATTAGGAATGAATATGATTGATATAGTATATGTGAAGCATGATGCTTGTTTGTTTAAAGTTTGGTTGAGTTTGTAGGAATTAGTTGGTTTTGTGGTGTTTTTGGAGTTGTAAATCTTGATAATTAGTTAAAGAACTTAAGTAAAGCTTTTAGTTCATGTGGGGAATAAGTATAAATTGTTAATGTTGAGTTGTTGGGGCTGTTATGATGTATTATGGATGGAGTTTTGATTTGGTTGTGAATTGGGGTTGAATTGTGGTGGATTTGGAATGGTATAAATTTGGGAAATCGCGTAAACATAGTTGTCGTAATGCCCGATGTACCGTAGACTGTTTTTGTTCTTAACATCAGAACCCTTGAACTCAGTGTTAGGTTTTTACCATTGCCATGTTTAGATAGTTCGTGTTACGAGCTTCGTTTTGATATGTAGTTCGTTTGATTCCGATGTACGGTTTAGGAGAAACGGCCGTTTTAAGTAACGACGTTTCGCGAACGAATCATTACCCCTCGCCTTACTTTGAAACCTTGGTTAAAGACCTTAAAGGACTAATTGGAGTATGAAACAATTGTGTTAAGTGGATTAGACAGTTGGTAAGGTACTCGCGAAAGAATCTCCTAAAACTCGTAATGGTTAATTTATTAAAAATGGTGGAGCCGAGGGTACTCGAGTGACTTAAGAGAATCAGTAAGCGCCAAACGAGCGTTAGAGTCTAAGTTGGTTAAAGTATAGATTTACAAGTGACTTTGGTTTAATTCCAACTTACTTGTTGTTTATAGGTTACCAAACTCGTCCCGAGCCATTGTAACCCCCCCAGTCGCTCAGGCAAGTTTTCTATCCGTTATACTGTTGTTGTGATGTATACACTTGTATATGCATTATCTTGTGATAGATGCATAATGGTTATTTAGCAAATTCTTGCGATATATTGTAGTATGTAACATGGTACATATGCATGCCTATTTCGTATTCTTGCCATATATATATGTTGATTCAGTTGATAATACCTATGCTAGAGAATAGCGATAATTTGCATACACCCTTAGTATAGGGACCCAAAGGTGAAAACATTTTCTAAAACCGGGAGTCGAGGATCCCGAGTAGATTTTATATATATATATTTATATATATATGGTTATAGTTTTCAAAACTATTAATCGAATAAGGTTTATTCGATAACTTTATATTATTTAATGAATATTATTTCGAATATTCATCGAGGGCTTATGACTCATCTTATTTTATTTATTGAATATTATTTCGAATATTCATTCGAGGGCTTATGACTCAGCTTATTTTATTAATTGAATATTATTTGAATATTAATTTGAGGACCTATGACTCCGATTATTTACTGAAATATATTTTTTATTTTATTAAAGAATAAGGTGTCGATAATCAAACTTATTTTTGATTATTCAAATAAAGATAATACTTTCGTATAAGTATATCTTTGGTTATTTAATACTCATTTCAAGTATAAGTTTTACAACTTCTACTTCGAATATTTTTATAAGGATTATCTTTATGAGAATATTATTTAAATAATAATATTCAGATATTTTCTAATATATCGGGACTGATTTACTTTATTAAATCAGCATTATTCCAAACACTCTTTAAAGTGTTTTCGAGTCTTCAAAATGATTTTTTTAAGTTAGAGCGGATCCCAAAACTCATTTTTATATTTAAGATCCTCCTTTCGAAGGGGATTTAAATACTCGCTCAAAACCTGAGGGATCCGGCTCTGTGGTGTGTTTTATATTCGCAACAAGGTTGTTGTCTTGATAAAAGAATTTTGATTACTTACCCAACACTCGGGAAGTAAAATTCTTGAAACAAGTTAATCCATTAACAGGCATCGCCTGGGAAATATCGGTGAGTTTTCCTTTCCAACTAGATACGACTTCTTGGTGGAGCCGTATCAATAAGTTTCTACTTGGGGAAAGTGGGGACGAGCTTTACGTTTCAGAGTCATGGATTTCATCTGAACTAGGAGTGGCGTAAGTGGTCGAGTAGCGCCGGCCCAGCCTTATTATATTGGCCCAAATGGCCTGGAAGTTCCGCTAAGGCGGTCCATTCCTTAGGAGTTCAGTATTCGATTGACAAGTAAATCCGACAGGTTCTCCTCTATATGTAGAAAATGGTGGGGTTGCACTACTACGACTGATCATCGTAAGTGGTCTTCCTGGCCCGGCAAACTCCCGTAATGAGTTCATCATCCAATTGGATATTTCTGCAACACTACCCAGAGCACTTCGATAGAAAGGCTACGGTTGGGCGATTGTTGAGTGTTGGCAGGGTCAAGTTTTCAAAATGATGTTTGCATCAAATGAAGTATCTCGTAACTTCATTTTATTTTGATGATATTTTAAAGATTTATTCTATACAAGTTTTGTCTTGTAGCTTAATCTATGGGATGAACTATTTATACATTGAACGGTAGTAGTTCAAGCAGTATTCGGAAAAGATATAAGTATATTGGAGTATCTTGTAACTTCATCTTTTAAACTTATATCTAGTAAATGATTATCTTGTGCATGTCAAAGATTTTCAGAAAAACGTTGAGACAAGGTTAGATATATGAGATCACCTTGCACGATATTTTTATACAGTTATAAACTGGAACTCTGTGTATATTATACATGGCAGAGGATTTCAAAGATTTTGAAAAGTATATAAGTATATATACTGAATATTTTGCGACTTCGTCGCATTAAGAGGTCGAACTTGGTTCATTTCTTTTGACCAAGACTTTCATGAGTACTATGAGAAGGCTCATATATTGTTAATCATTATACGTATTATTTTGGTGGGCTTGCTGCTCACCCTTGCTTTCTTCTTTCATCACACAACAACAGATAGAAAAGATGAACAGGGCCAAGCTCCCGATTCGCAAGCGATTAGGAAACGTTCTGCAGTTTCCTATAGGCGTTGATGTCGCTGTAGCTGAGGTAGGAACTACCAATAGGCTAGGCTTTCAACTTTTGATGTACCAGACTTATGTATCTTTATCAATTATAATAATGGCAAAGAAATGTAAATTTATTCAGAAACCCGTTTAAGGTGTATTGGCATATAATTGTGGAATAAAACGACTTGTGATTATTTTGGATATTCATCTCTGAGACTATAACTTGTGGTGTGTGTGTTTATTGTGGGGTCACAGTACAGAGTAGTTGATTATTTATTAAGATTGGGTGTTATTAAGGGAAATGGAACTCGTGACAACCCGGATCCCCGACCCCAGATTTGGGGGTGTTACATTTTTGCTTTATCTCTGATGTTCTTCAATATAAAGTTTGACCATCTCCTGGTAATATCAGACTTTACCTCTAAAAGGTAATGAAAGAATTGAAGTTCTTTTAGTGATTTGTCCAGCACATCTGATTCTGACATCTGATATGTCCTTCCATCTTCTAGAAATAGAATCAGATTTTCCTTGACATTGTGCTTGTCATGAACATCCAGTACCACTTGAACAGAGATAACCTTATCAAGGTATTTCTGTGTAACATCTTCAAGAGGTTTGTCAGTTAATAGAAATGGATCTCTAGTAGCAACTTCAACTCCTATTTTTATCTTAGCTTCATCAGAGCCTAGTCCAGCCCTGTCTCTTGGTTCTCTAGCATTTAACCCAATAGTCATGAAATGTTAGGTCACACACACTTTAAAAGGGGGTTGAATACAGTGTTTACTACAATTAAATCAAATTAAAGAACACAAGTAACGAAACACATATTTTATTCAACACAATAAACTCTATTACAATATGGAACTGTCCTCTCTCAGTGATGAACAAATTATCACGAGAGCTGCTAGGGTTACAAAGAATAATAACTTCGATTAAGATAACACATATAGTGTAAACCCTATGTCTGTGTTTATATACTACACAGTTACAAGATAATGTTCTAATTGATATGGAATATAATTCTGCTTCCTAAAATATATCAACTAGTTATCTTTTCTTCCAAGTATTCTATTCTTCATAGAATTCCTTCTTCATGCATATTTCTTCTTGTATTTGTCTTGACCTTCTTTACTTTTAATCAGCCACCTGCCTTATCTGTAAGTCTCCTTAGGTCCTGATATTATCTCCTGATAAATATCTTCTGATAACTTAAGTTCTGATAACTTAAGTTCTGATATCTTAAGTTCTGTCTTCAGTATAAGTGCTGATTTTCAGTTAAGTACTAATTTGTCCTATTAAGTAAGATCTGAAAACTTAAAGACAAATCATATTATCCATGACATCACAAATATATCTAACAATCTCCCCCAACTTGTAAATTAGCATAATATACAAGTTCAACAGATATTTGATGATATCAAAAACATTAAGTACAAATGCATGAGAATTTGACTAGATAACTACAACTTACAGTCCTTATAGCTTTACCATCCTCAAGGTCTGATAACAGCTTCAGTCTGTATACACTTCAGAATTTAAGCAGTTGTAGATCTTTGACTTGGCTTCAATTTCTGATCTCTTTGATGTCAAGAGTTGTTCTGAGATAGTTCTTCAACAAACATCTCTCAGCATATTCACGTTCATTGACCATCCTCCTTTAGCATTTATCAATTCAGTTGTATCTTCACCAGTTTGAAAAATAGTAGCCCTGAGATCATTTATCTTAGCTTTCCTTATGTCCTGATCTAGTCTGATCAGATATGCCTTGTCAGACTCTAGATTGAATTCCACAGCCTTATAACCCAGAAAAGTAGTTATAATTTTAGCAGAGTTAGGCTTCATTTCGACAATATCACCTTTGTGATCTATGTACTTGGGACAGTATGTGCTGTCAGACTTTACAGAATAAAGCTTCTTCTGTCTTTGAATTTATGACTTTAAATAACCTGCAGCACTATCTGTTAATCTGTCTTTCACTTGAAGTAGGAATAGAACATGTTCCAGTTCTTTAAAATACTTCAGTGGTATATCATTCTGCCTGATATGGTATACCCTTCCATCTATCATAATATATAACAAGATATGTTCTTTCAAAAAGGTATGGTAATCCATTTGTACAGATTCAAGTCGATTAAATCTTTCGGGAGTTGCTCCAACACCCGGTTCACTTAAGGAAGTTGGATCATTGGTAGTGTTGTGTACTCTTCTTTCATCAGAACTACCCAATCCAGATTTATCTCTTGCTTCCTTTCCTGTAACAACTCTTACTTCAAAACCACTTGTTGCAGTCTTCAAAGGTTGAGTCTGTTTAGCTTTGGTGAATCCTGGTAGGAGTATCTTTGAAGGTTTAACATGAGCAATCTCAGAGGTTTTCTTTTCCTTATCTTCTGATATCAAGTCAACTTGAGCTATGTCAGAGGTTGCTTGCTTCACTGTCATATCAGAACTTACTACATCTTGACTCTGAACAACATGAGCCATGTCAGAGGTTGTTTGAGAAATCTTCTTTGTCATCAGAGTAAGACTAGCATCTTCTTCAGTTATTTCTTCATCCATGACTGGCATATAAACCTTTACAGGTTCATCAACTTTTTCTTTGCCCTTGGACCTTGGATCAATTTCCACTTGTGATTTGGCTTTGGTTGCCTCAGAATTTGTTTTTTCCTTTATCACAATACCCTTAGGCTTTGGAAATTTCTTTTCAACAACAGAAGCTTTAGATTTTGTCTTGACACATTCTGCTTTGAGTCTAGCTTCATCTTCCTTTAGACTCTCAAAGTCCATTCCTGGATTTTCTTTAAGAAATAATTGCTTTGAAATTTTTTCATCAAGTTCCAGATGTTCACCAGAACTTATCATTTTACCAGTATTAGAACTTATTCTTCTCCCAGTATCAGAACTTGTTCTTGACTTGTAATTCTAGCTTTACTTGATGAAAATCCTTTGCCTTGACCTTGACCTCTACCCTTATCTGAGTGTCCCTGGTCATCATTTCCATCATCCTTTCCCTTCAGTGTCTGAATAGATTTGCATTTAGACTTAATCACTTTCTCCCCCTTTTTAGCATCAACAGGTAAAAGAAGAGAGACAAGCAATTCCACTGAGGATTGGATCTCATTGAGTTGAGTTTGCTGAGAAGCTTGATTCTTTAGAATTTCATCAATCTGAGTTTGTTGCTTCTCCTAAGTTTTCTCAATGTAGGCAATTCTGTCAAAGGCTGGCTTGAAAAATCTGTTCTTTTCAAGTTTCACATTCATATCTTGCTGGATCATGGTTTCTTGAATTTTGTTCACCTTGGCATGAGTTGTTGAGTGTTGACCTTGAAGGTGCCTAGTACTCAATGCAGTCACTCTCAGTTGTGCCTTGAAATCATCATTTAACAGCATTTCATCAGCTTTTGCCAGATGCTCAGCAAGAATCTTTTCAGAAGGAACAAAACTAACTGTGTTCCATTCCTTAGTCCACTCCTTTCCTCTAGGAGTTTCACTCCAAGGTACTGGTGCTTCCCCTCTAACAAACTTCTTTATCAACTTAGCTTTCTTAACTGTTTGTTAAGGTGCATGTCCTGATGGACCAGCTGCATCGGCATCTAAATTAGCAGCAGCTTCACCAGTAATATTCTCATTGGCAGCATCAGAACTTGTAGATCCTGCAGTATCAGCATCCTATGATAAAATAACAGTATGTGAGGCTATAGAGGCTTCAACATCATCCTCTAAATTCTGCTCTGCAGCCAGGTTCTGATCAACATCCAAAATTGGTGTTGGTGGTGGTGTGAGTTGTGTTGGTGGAGCTTCCAAGTACAGAACCTCAGGCACAATCAAGTTATGAATATCAATTTCAGCACTTGTACCTGGTTCTTCAGTATGTACTGGATCAACTATAGGTGACATAGGAGGTGTAGGTATACTGTCTTGATCAGTTTCTGGTTGTGCAGAAGGAAGTGATTCAATAATAATTGGTTCTGTTGGGATCAGAGATTCCTGATTCCCTTCCTTAGCTGCTTCCACTACATCCTCTAAATCTGACTCAACTATGTCCCTGTGAGCTCTCTGTTTCTTCAATTTCTTCAAAGGTGGAGACACTGTAAGAGCTTTATCATCAGAATTTAACTTTCTAAGCCTTTTGAGGGGCCTAGAACTCGCAGTTACAGTATCTTTCTGAGAAGAGACCTTCTCAGCCTCTACAACAACAGGTTCTGATATGGGAACCTGTTCCTCAGCTGTTTCCTCAAATCAACAGAATTTAATCAAAACATTCATCACAAAATAAAATTAAAAATCGATGAAGTAAAGATTAATAAATTGCAATTAAACATGCACAATCACATAATTTGAGAAACAAAGAACAAATCTTGCAATTAAAGAAAATTTCATTGATATATCATATGAGTACATTTCATGAAATTTATCAATTACATGCAAAAATTACAAGATAAGCCTATTCTACGATTCATAACATCAACAGCCTTAGTCCTAGTCTAAGAAGACCTAACGACTAACTCCTTCTGCTGCTAACGAAGAGCACTGCAAGACGGATGATCCGTTCTTGCTGACGGAGAGCTTCTCTCCTTTCCTCTTCCAACCTATCAAGATGGAGATGGTACTTCATTGAAAAAAAACAAGAGTTCTGTGTGAACCTCTTGTGGAACTGAGTTCCAAAGCTCTTCAGGAATGGCGGTAACATGCCACTCCTGTTTCCATTCATCATAACTCAACTCGATGTTAAAGGTTTCATAGTTTAGGAACAAGTTGAAACGGACTATTTTTGTTGATTAGAATAAAAAGAGAGAGAGTTTTTGAGAAAATGAAAGATGTTTTGGCAGGAATGAATAGTTGGTTTAAATAGCCAATAGAATACCAAGGGACGCGAGGACTGGTTAAAAATTACAAGTAAAAATAATGACCCCTCGACTCCCTAGACTGATGTGTAATAATAACAGTCAGTAAAAGATCTAAAGCCAGAGTTAATGGGCACGGGATATAATAACAATTACTGTGCGCATGCAGGTTTTTAAGACATACACGCTAACCACTAATCCATAATGATTATGACTGTTTTATCTCACATTAACCAATATTCTGGAAAAATATTATCGTTCAAATAATGACCAAAAAGTAAACCAAGTAAATAAATACTGCCACGTTAGCATCAGAACTTGATTATTATCATAATTTAAAAGTCATCAGAATATGGCTTCCTAACTCGAAAAGTGAATGGTTATTCCTGTAATTCTTCACACAAATACTGATATGATTTCCTCAAGACTTAATCATCAGAACTTCCATCAGAACTTGCCCTCAGAATTTATGCAACTGACACTTAAACTGTTCATCTAAAATAACATTTATCATCACAGTAATTTTAATCATTCATATGGAGTGTATGTGTGTGCATAAGCTAAATATCATACAAAGAGTAAAGTCTGATTCACTTCAATACATCTTAGAAATAAGGCATAACTAAGAACTTTGCTCAAAATATGTCATTATTCTGAAGTCTACTGTCGAATGAGTTCATGCATGAGTCCACCTCAACTGTTTTGTGCTCATTTTATGCATCTTTTGAAATTCCATTTTACAGTGACTTCTCAGTGTAAGTGAGTCACGACTGCTTATCAGAATTTATGCTGTTATTAGAGTATTTCTCCAGTAATCATAGAGTGTGAAAAGTCACCAAGAAAAAAAAATTTGCTTTTCTAATGCATATTACTTAATACCAGCAATGCACTTGGGTCTTCTCTTCCACATTTTTACTCTAGATCTCAAAGGAGTACCTGATATTTATTTCTTTTCCTTTTTTTTCTTTTGATAAGTAAGGCTTATCAGCACTTAGTACATCCATCAGATTTACTAACATCAGAACTTAACAGATAAGAAGCACTATTCTAGTTTTTGACTTAGTAATAAGATACACAAAGTAAACTTAACTAAGCTCAATATCAGAATTTGCTTGTGTTAAAAGATTTCCACATAAACAATTACTTCATACACGGGATCTTTAGTATATTAAAGACTACTAGGTCAGCATCTAGCATAGTTATCCTCATTGGATTGAATAGTCACAGAAACATTCATATCACTATCAGAGTTTAGAAATTCACATCAGACAACAATCAGCACTTAAGAAAATTTTAATTTAAGCACAGAATATACAAAGATAGTAATACCTGTAACTACTGATCATAAAATCTGATGTATCAGAACATAAACTAAGCAGATTTAGAGAAAGAACCTGAAACCATTCCAAGTTCATTTACCAGTCTTGTAAAAGTAACTTCACATAGTGGTTTTATGAAGATATCTGCTAGTTGTTAATATGTTGGAACAAAATGCAATTCCACTGTACCTTCATCCACATGTTCCCTTATGAAGTGGTACCTAATGTTGATGTGCTTTGTCATTGAGTATTGAACTGGATTACCTGTCATAGCAATAGCACTTTCATTATCACAGTAATTAGGGATTTTAGAAATTTCTAACCCATAATCCAGTAACTGATTCTTCATCCAAAGAATTTGTGCACAACAACTTCCTGCAGCAATGTATTCTGATTCTGCATTTGATGTGGAAATTGACTTCTGTTTCTTGCTAAACCATGAAACCAATCTGCCTCCAAGAAATTGGCAGCTTCCACTTGTGTTTTTCCTGTCAATTTTGCATCCTGCAAAATCTGCATTTGAGTAACCTATTAGCTTAAAGTCTGATTCTCTAGGATACCATAATCCCAGATCAACTATACCCTTAAGGTACTTGAAAATTCTTTTCACAGCTGTCAAGTGAGGTTCTCTTGGATATGCTTGAAATCTTGCACAGAGACAGGTAGCATACATGATATCAGGTCTACTTGCAGTTAGATAGAGTAGAGAACCAATCATACCTCTATAATCAGTAATATCTACAGATTTACCAGTATCCTTATCCAACTTTGTTGCAGTGGCCATAGGAGTGGATGCACTTGAATAATCTTGCATTCCAAACTTTTTCAACAAATTTCAAGTGTACTTAGATTGACAAATAAAAGTTCCTTCTTCATTCTGTTAGACTTGAAGGCCCAGAAAATAGTTAAGTTCTCCCATCAATACGCACTTGATATCTTGACTGCATCAGCTTGGCAAACTTCTTACAAAGTCTGTCATTTGTAGAACCAAAAATGATATCATCAACATATGTCTGCACCAAAAGTAAGTCCTTTCCATGGTTGAGGTAGAATAAAGTTTTGTCAATAGTCCCTCTGTTAAATCCACTTTCCAGAAGAAACTGAGCTAATGTCTCATACCATACTCTTGGAGCTTGCTTAAGGCCATAAAGTGCTTTATCAAGCCTGTAGACATGATTGGGAAATTTGGGGTCTACAAAGCCTGGAGGTTGTTGAACATATACTTCCTCTTCCAATTCTCCATTAAGAAAAGTACTTTTCACATCCCTTGGAAAGACTTTAAACTTCTTGTGAGCAGCATAAGCCAAAAATATCCTTATGGCTTCCAAATCTAGCAACGGGTGCAAATGTTTCATCATAATCAATTCCCTCATGTTGAGAGTATCCTTTTGCAACCAGCCTTGCTTTATTCCTTGTAATTATGCCATCACTGTTAGTTTTGTTTCTGAACACCCACTTTGTACCAACAACAGACCTGTTCTTTGGTTTTGGCACTAGGGTCTAGACTTTATTTCTTTTAAATTCATTTAACTCTTCCTGCATTGCTTGCACCCAATCAGCATCTTGAAGAGCTTCTGTGACGACCTCAATCTCGGGGTTAGGAAATGAGGACTCACACACCTCTAATCTACTAATTAAATATGCATAAACCCCGATTAACTACTAACAGGATCAACAGGATAAAGTATGAGACAAGATTACAACTACCAATCAACGAATATAACTTACAATCCCAAAATATTATTAAATAATCAATATCGATTCCGGCTGGGAACCGACAGATAACCCATTATATCTTTAAACACCTCTTACTAGGCGCGAGCTCACTCATAACCTGTACTACCTGCTCTGGCAACTGGAAGCCCTCAACACGGTAGGGACCACCAGGTACGCTCTTACGAGCAGTGCGCCTAAGCCTGGCCATCTTCTTGCTTAACTGCCATGGTTAGATTAAGACAAAAAAATGAGTATAAAACTCAGCAAGTTACTAAATAGCAGTTCTACAATAACAATTCTCAATATGCTTTGAACAAACTAGGGCATTCTATTTTAGCTAATCTAGGTGGCAGATTTCCGTATATTCATTTTTGTTTTCTTTGAGATAAGGAAAGGTATCCGAAGAATAATTGGGCTTTCAAGAAACAAGGCTCGAAACAGGATGAAAGCCGACATTCAACACAAATCATTATAGGATCAAAATAGATCTTTCGGTAGAGGAAAGCAACAGTATTTCAAGATATAGAATCATTCATATGATCAACAATTTCAGGAATCAGGGTTCTGAGCTTTAAGCTCCACAATAACATAATCAACTCTTTTCAAAACAGTATAAACCATTTTCATTTCCAAAAATCAATTTACTGAACAAAAGTTTCAGTTCCCTTTTAAATAATCATTTAGAACCCTTGATTGGATCACTTATCTTTCCATTTCATTATATACGGGTGATCAGCCCGTATCGACCTCCATTCCGGTCTTTAAGGTACCATTCGGCATAATTTCAGCCTTAAATTGGACTAGTCCCACTAGCCTCTTACCATGACTGGACTAGTCCCACTAGCCTCTTACGTCTTAATCCAATCCATCAGGAATTCATTCGGAAAACCTTGAGTTGGAAAAACAAATAGGTTTTCTAAAATTCATTTTATCATTACCAAGCCTTTGAAATCATTCAGACTTTTTCAAGTCGAAACTCATTCTTAATTCAGATTTTAAAGAAACAAAGTTCAGGGAGTGAATCAAAGATACGCAAGGAACAATTCTCAAGAATTCTGTATCAAGGATAACAAGGTACTAAATTTGAAGGATCAGTAATAACTCAGGGATCATTAGGGCGATCAAGAGAAACGGGGTATCATTAACAGAGTTATCAAAGATAATTGAAAGGTTCAATATGACCATGGCATTATGGGAAACTTGAACAGAAAGGCAGATTATCAACGGGTGAAATCAATAGGATTATCAATAACAGGTTATCAAGAACATAGGGTACTTCAAATCAATATCAGGGTTTCATAAAGCAAGGGTTTCATACTTTAACAGTTCAATACTCTACATGGTATGAACAACATTTCCTTTACAATCATTTATACAAGTAATCAGAGTTACTTGCCTGAAATTGCTTTCCTGAGGGTTGAACTACTGCCACCTAGTATACTTTTCCCTTTCCTAGCCCGAATGCCCTCACGCTCCGAATCTACAATAAAACTAGAAATCTTAATTAGATTCCCAACTCTCGTTCCCGGAACGATCACTCTATACGATAACTCGATTATATCCTTGACTCGAACTATACGAGTATAGCTTATACAAATAAGCACACAGCACATAGCACAATTCTTTCTCATAGTTTTCATATCCTTATATACCTAGCAATCAAAGCATACTCGCTTGACCTAGGCTATCTCTCAAGTCAAACTAACACGACTCATTTACGAGTACTAGACACATTCACAACCAAACATTTACGTGCATACTATCACTTATATCAATCGACTTAATTCCCTTTTCTTTTATTCCTTAATTCGAATCAAAACAACAATCCAATCAAGCAAAATCAAAGATTTTCACATATAACACTCAATCATTCTTTCAATTACCAAAAATCAAGTTTTGACCTTTATTTCTTATGGCCTATTCGGCCTTAACACTTATCACAATCAAGAATCAAACATGCAAAAATAGATTTTGACATGCATGGTTATATACCACATTTCTTTCTTGTTTTAATCCCCTATTAAATCATTCCATTCATTAAGTCACCAAACCATGCATTACTTAGTGATTTCAACTTAATCAATCCATCAAATCAACATGCATACACTTAATCACCAAGTTATCCCCTTTTTATCTTGTTTTCATTCGGCAAGAACATAATTTTCAACTCAAAGACTAATTACTAGCATGCACTCATTGATCTCCTTTAAAACTATCATGCAATTGCTTTTAAATCATCCAAACTTAGTGTTTACCAAGATTATCTCACCAAATTCAATTTCCTTTCTTATTAACTCAAAAATTCGAACCCAAACTTAGAATGCAACAATAATTCATTCCTTATTAGTCTAATCACTATCCATCATTACTTTAATCAAGTCTACTCACAACAAACCACTTTAAAGATTCAACCCATTCGGGTTTATCAAGAAAACACACATACAAAGATCAATCTTGACATGCAAAGTCCTATATCACATTTTTAACTTGTTTTAAGCCTTCACTTAGTCATTTAACTCATTTTCATCAAGATTTTCGAAGCACAAAGCCAAACATCACCTAATGACTCAAACCTTAATCAAATTATTCAATCAACATGCATGCATTCACTTAATCACAAATCAATCTCTTCTAAACCCATTTTCTATTCGGCAAAAATTCAAAAACTCACAATCCAAGAACCAAACATTGACATGCATCACTAACTCCTCTTTTAAATCAACATGCAACTCTATTTTCTACTAATTAAGCTTAGTTCATACCAAGATCAAGTCACAAAATTCAATTTCCCTTTTTATTAGCATAAAGCCGAAGCAAAACTCACATGCAAATCATAAAATTTGATTTTCTAAGCAACAATCACTTGCACACATTCATTTTACAACCAAGGAAATCATTTTACCAATCACATACTCAATTTTCAACAAAAGAAGCAAAACCCTTTTTTTTCAGGTTTTCAAGAAATCATAATATGCAACATTAAAATCCAACAATCACATCATGAAAAATCCACCGGCTCTCCTTTGGATCATGGCCGGTGGTGGTCGAACTTGAGAGAGTCCATGACGGATCTCCTCTCGAGTTTATGACCTCCACAACCTCTTAAAATCACTCTTATAGTTATGTTCAAGAAATTGTTTTTCTTAAGCACAACCATAGTGATCACTTCAACAAAACCTTGCAAATACTTACATGCAAATAGGAATCAAGAAGTATACCGAAAATAAAGGCTAAAGGTAGCAATATCTTTGAGTTTGAGTAAGATTTGGGGGTTGCATGCAAGTGAGAGAGATGAGAGATGAGAGGGCCGAGAGGGAGTGAAAGAGAGAGAGAGTGTTCGGGAGAGAGACGAGAGAAAGAAAGAGAGAAGAGAGAAAAGAGAGAATGAGTGCATAAAAGAAAGAAAAGAAAAGAAAGTGGGTTATATATAGCACTTAGAAACAAGGGCAATCTAGTAATTTACCAACTTCCTTTTACTCACTCATCCCTTTTCTTTTTACTTAAATGCGATAAAATTCAAATACAAAATATATCTCCCTCGGAAAGTCGAGAATTATTGAAAATGACATTTTTAACGCGTAGGTCTCGAAATTAGCTTTTCATCCATTACTCATAATAAGAATTTGAGCGAGCGGTTGATTTTATATGAATTTCGCAAACTCGCTTTAATAAATACCTTTTCCACATAAAATCAATTTAAAAATGCAAAGACCCACAATTAAATTCACTTATCATTTTTAAAAAGTCTCTAAGACCTCTACGAAGATAACAGAACAAATCCCATGTTTTTATCCATCTCAGATGATTTTATAAAAATGCACGAAGGTTAAATAAACCCTTATGTAAATCACATAATTCCTTTAAAATTCACAGAAATTAACACAGAACATATAATCATTCACACAGTCAAGCAATCACACGCATATAGTCATATAACGACTCAGGTCTGATCATAGAATCTATCCCTCTTTAATCTTTATTCCCTTTTTACGCGTACCGGGTCACGTTCAGCCTGACGGCTCGACGCTCAGCATTTCGAATATGCTTCTCATTACCTTTGCCAATCAACACGTCTCTTAAGACGAAATACTTCATTCATTTACTTCACATATAATTCACATTTTATATTATTTAATTTCTATATTAGGACGGGTTCCGTTCTACCTGACGGCCTGAAACCACAGCTTGACTTATAAGCTGACTCTTTAAATTGGAACGTTTTTATCCACGCTCCTTAACTCTAGTATACAGATAAGACAAATAATCACCACTTAATCACATAATCTCATCACATAACACATACTTTACTTTCTTAATTATGACGCAAAATTCTCGGTCGTTACAATCTACCCTCCTTAAAAGGATTCTGTCCCCAGAATCTAATCTAAGCAAATAGATGGGGATACTTTTCTTTCATTTCGCTTTCTAATTCCCAAGTCGATTCCTCGACTAGTGGATTTCTCCACAACACTCTAACTAGAGGTACAACTTTATTTCTAAGCGCCCTTTCTTTTCGATCCAAAATTCGCACTGGTTGTTCCACATAGGACAAATCTGGTTGGATTTTTACTGGTTCCAACTCTATCACATGGCTCGCATCAGCATTATACTTCTTCAGGAGAGATGCATAAAATACATTGTGCAGATGTTGCATTTGCGGCGGTAGCGCTAATTCATACGCCACTTTCCCAACTTGTCGCAATACTTCAAATGGTCCAATGTACCTTGGACTTAGCTTTCCTTTCTTTCCAAATCGAGTTAAACCTTTCCAAGGAGATATCTTCAACAAGACCTTGTCTCCAGTTTCGAATTGCACATCTTTCTGCTCTTGATTCGCGTACTTTGCCTGTCGGTCTTGAGCTGCAATAAATCTCTTTTGTATCATTTCAACTTTTTCCTTCGTTTGCTGCACTAGCTCGGGGCCAATTAACTTGCGCTCACCAACTTCGTCCCAATAAGTAGGGGATCTACACTTTCTTCCATACAACGCTTCATAAGGCGGCATGCCAATACTTGCGTGATAACTGTTGTTGTAGGAAAACTCAATTAAGGGCAAATGATCGTCCCAATTTCCTTTGAAATCTATTGCGCAGGTTCGCAACATATCCTCAATTGTCTGAATTGTCCTTTCACTTTGTCCGTCTATCTGCGGATGATATGCCGTACTCATTTTCAATTTCGTTCCCAAATGATCGTGGAATTGTCGCCAAAATCTCGAATTAAACCTTGGATCTCTATCAGACACGATAGATACAGGAACTCCGTGACGCATCACGATTTCATCCAGATACATTTTGACCAGCTTCTCTAATGAAAACCTTTCGTTTATCGGTAAGAAATGTGCTGACTTTGTCAGTCGATCAATTACCACCCAAATCGCATCATGATTAGACTTGGTTTTAGGTAATCCTACGACGAAATCCATTGCGATATGTTCCCATTTCCATTCAGGTATGTCCAGTGGCTGAAGCAATCCACTTGGCCTTTGATGTTCCGCTTTAACTCTTTGGCACGTGTAACATTTGCTTATCCATTCTGCAATTTCCTTTTTCATGTTTGGCCACCAAAAATTTCCTTTCAAATCCTGGTACATCTTCGTACTTCCAGGGTGAATTGAAAATCTCGAGTTATGCGCTTCTTGCAAAATCTCGTGCTTTAGTTCCACAACATCAGGTATCCAAATACGTGAGTTAACACGGTATATTCCTTTTCCATCATTTTGAGCTTTAATTTCTTCTCCCGTCAACTTATTCCTTTCGCGATTCATCACCTACTCTTGACAGCATCTAATCTTTTCTAAAATTTCAGGTTGAAACCGTATTGCATAAATGGCTTCACCTCCACATTCTGGAGTCTGCACCACTATTTCCATCTTTTCAAAGTCCTTGATTAATTCTTCTGATGACGTTAACATATTCAACTTTTCCTTTCAACTTAAAGCATCAGCTACCACATTTGCCTTTCCAGGATGATAGTTTATCGCACAATCATAATCTTTGATCAATTCCAACCACCTTCTTTGTCGCATATTCAGTTCTTTCTGAGTAAAGATATACCTTAAGCTCTTATGGTCCGTATAAATCTCGTACTTTTCCCCGTACAAATAATGCCTCCAAATCTTAAGGGCAAACACAATTGCTGCCAATTCCAAATCGTGCGTTGGATACTTTTGCTCGTGCGGTTTGAGTTGCCTTGACGCGTATGCTATTACCTTCCCGTGTTGCATTAACACGCATCCAAGTCCTTTATAGGAAGCATCACTGAATATCACAAATTCACCTTTATCATCTGGTAATACCAACACAGGGGCGGTTACCAATCTCTCCTTTAACTCTTGGAAACTTTCCTCACACTTTTCTGTCCAAACGAACTTCTCATTATTTCTCGTCAATTTTGTCAATGGAACGGCAATCTTTGAGAAATCTTGCACAAATCTTCTATAGTATCCGGCTAATCCCAAAAAACTTCTGACTTCCGTCGGAGTCTTGGGTCTTTCCCAATTCATTACAGCTTCTATCTTGGCTGGATCCACTTTAATTCCTTCTTTATTAACTACATGACCAAGAAATTGCACTTCTTTTAGCCAAAATTCACACTTTGAAAACTTTGCATATAGCTTCTCTTTTCGCAGAATTTCCAAGGAAATCCTCAAATGCTCCTTATGATCTTCTTCACCATCCTTGGTTTTTAACTTCACTTTCTTACTTTTAGCCAAAATTCACACTTTGAAAACTTTGCATACAGCTTCTCTTTTCGCAGAATTTCCAAGGAAATTCTCAAATGCTCCTTATGATCTTCCTCACCATCCTTGGTTTTTAACTTCACTTTCTTACTTTTACACTCTATTTGCGCCTCATGATTTGACAACCAATCCATTCCTAGAATAACCTCAAATTCTCCTAACTTAAAAGGAATTAAGTCAGCAGAGAAGTGCCGACCTTCGATAGACACATCACAATCGGGACAAATCTTATTAACAACAACTTTCTCTTGATTTGCTACCTCTATAATCAAATTAGGCTCTAGAGGGTACGCAACACAATTTAACTTATCAAGAATGCTTTCAGAAATAAAAGATCTGGTTGCTCCAGAATCCATCAAAACTTTTACTTCTACTGAGTTTATAACAAGCATACTTGCTACCACGTCCACATCTTGCACCGCATCTTTCATTGACATGTTAAAGGTCCTAGCTCTGGGTTGAGCTGATGGTGTTGGGAGAGACGGCGGTCCAGCAATTCTGAGAACATTAGCCTTCTGTACAGGCTCCTTGCAATTTCTAGCCATGTGGCCTACCTTGCCACACTTGAAACAAGCCAAATCAGGCTTCCTTATTTCATTTGAACATTCTGAAGAATAATGCCCCTTCTGGTTGCAATTAAAATATGTTATATCCAGCTTATTGCACCTCCCCGGGTGTCTCTTTCCACAGTTCCTGCATTCTTGCATCTGGGGCCTGCTATCCTTTCCCGGTTGTCCAGCTTTCTGGAAACGGTTCTTCTGAGTTCCATTCCCGGGTCTAAACTTCTGAAACTTTTTGTTCTGACCTCCACCATTCTTTCCAAACTTTCCTCTGAACTTGAAACTTCCTTGCTCTTGCTCAGAGCTTTCAAACTTCCTCTTTCTTCCTTCAATTTCTTTTTGAGCAGCTTCCCGCTCACCTTCTACTATCATTGCCTTTTGAACCAAGGCAGCATAGCTCTTGATCTCCAACATTGCTATTTGACTCCTAATCCACGGCTTAAGTCCCTGCTGGAACCTCTTAGCCTTCTTTGCTTCAGTATTCACGTACTCTGGCACGAACCTCGCCAACTCCGAAAATTTCACCTCATATTCTGCTACCGACATTTCCTCCTGTCTAAGATCCAAAAATTTCATCTCCAACTGATCTTGCATATAACTTGGCAAATATTTTTCCAGAAACATCTCAGTAAACTTCTCCCAAGATAAGTCTTTGCCTTCCAACAACGCCTTAGAAGACTCCCACCAGAAACTTGCTTCATCCCTCAAATAGTAACTTGCGTACTGAGCTTTCTTATCGTCCTTAACTTCGGCTAGCTCAAAGGCTTTTTCCATCTCTCTCAACCACGACTGTGCTTTAATCGGATCTGGAAAACCTAAGAACTCTGGAGGATGAACAGATTGAAAGTGCTTGAAATTTCCAACTTTTGGGGCCACAGGTTGTTGCAAAAGCTGAGCAAGTCTGCTCATCAAAGTGGTTTCTGGGTTTATTTCTGGGTCTTGGGTGGGAATTTCTTCTTCTTGGTGATCTGGTGAGTTGGCCATTTCTTACAAACCTGATTGAGCAATTACTTAGCAATACGATAGCATGGCATATATAACAACAATTCTTATAAAATCTCTTTTGTGGGTTTTAAGTTTTACCCAATTTGCACATGGAATCCTATTACTACATAATTCTCATATCAGTGTTGTTTTATCATGGCACGGAATAGGGTTTTACGATCTTTAGACATGGTTGTATGAAAATATAGCTGTATTTAAAACATGGCATTGAGAACAGTTTATAAGATAAACAAGGTGCACAAAGGGAAGCAAGATAATAGATTTATTTAAATCAAGGGTTACATAGGAAATATTCTGGATTTTAAGGTTCTGAAACAAGGTACAATAAATAGCAGGGTTAAACAGAGGAAAAACTGGAAAACATCCCCCTATCTACCCCTAACTTCCAACTACTACTACTATTACACTGGTCTGAGATATAACAAGGTAAATGAAAAAGGGATCCCGGCATCTGACCAAGTATCCCAAAGCCTACCGGGCCTTAGCATCAGCATCACTAGTGGATGGTCCCTCATCCAATCTCCTCCTGGCAACCTGCTCCACCATCTTCACTCGAACTCGCCACTCATCATCCATAACAGAAGCACACTGCCTAGACTCCCTGGCTAGTCTCTCCACCAAAGCTCCTAACTCAGGAATGCGGGAGTACACAAGGTCTCGGTCCTGGGCTAACTTGCCACCAATACTGACAGGAACAGTCTTAGGCATCTCCGACTCTGGCTCAGGGGCAGGGGTCTCTGAATCAAGCCTCAAGGGTGAAATCTGCATGGGGATCTCACTACTCTCAGAAGGGTCCTCCTCTGGGTCTGAACTAACATATACAGGCTCCTCTGGAGAGGGTGGAATAGGGTCCACAGGGGTACCGGTCAAGCTAATCTCTGAGTCTGAATCACTACCAGTACTAGGATCCTGAGAGAAAATATAAAACAGCAACCAAGAAATAATGTTAGGGTCAAATAAAGCTTCCAGCTAACTCACACCCTAACTCTAGTTTCTGCTTTACCAATCAAACACTTTCCTTAGACTATACCTAATAGTCTAACTCAACTCTACATGAGTCGAACTCTCTCGCGATATAGATATATTCCCAAAATACCCCTTTTCAAAACCTAACTTGTCTCAGGGACTAGATCCTGTAGCTCTGATACCAACTTGTGACGACCTCAATCTCGGGGTTAGGAAATGAGGACTCACACACCTCTAATCTACTAATTAAATATGCATAAACCCCGATTAACTACTAACAGGATCAACAGGATAAAGTATGAGACAAGATTACAACTACCAATCAACGAATATAACTTACAATCCTAAAATATTATTAAATAATCAATATTGATTCCGGATGGGAACCGACAGATAACCCATTGTATCTTTAAACACCTCTCACTAGGCGCGAGCTCACTCATAACCTGTACTACCTGCTCTGGCAACTGGAAGCCCTCAACACGGTAGGGACCACCAGGTACGCTCTTACGAGCAGTGCGCCTAAGCCTGGCCATCTTCTTGCTTAACTGCCATGGTTAGATTAAGACAAAACAATGAGTATAAAATTCAGCAAGTAACTAAATAGCAGTTCTACAATAACAATTCTCAATATGCTTTGAACAAACTAGGGCATTCTATTTTAGCTAATCTAGGTGGCAGATTTCCGTATATTCATTTTTGTTTTCTTTGAGATAAGGAAAGGTATTCCAAGAATAATTGGGCTTTCAAGAAACAAGGCTCGAAACAGGATGAAAGCCGACATTCAACACAAATCATTATAGGATCAAAATAGATCTTTCGGTAGAGGAAAGCAACAGTATTTCAAGATATAGAATCATTCATATGATCAACAATTTCAGGAATCAGGGTTCTGAGCTTTAAGCTCCACAATAACATAATCAACTCTTTTCAAAATAGTATAAACCATTTTCATTTCCAAAAATCAATTTACTGAACAAAAGTTTCAGTTCCCTTTTAAATAATCATTTAGAACCCTTGATTGGATCACTTATCTTTCCATTTCATTATATACGGGTGATCAGCCCGTATCGACCTCCATTCCGGTCTTTAAGGTACCATTCGGCATAATTTCAGCCTTAAATTGGACTAGTCCCACTAGCCTCTTACCATGACTGGACTAGTCCCACTAGCCTCTTACGTCTCAATCCAATCCATCAGGAATTCATTCGGAAAACCTTCAGTTGGAAAAACAAATAGGTTTTCTAAAATTCATTTTATCATTACCAAACCTTTGAAATCATTCGGACTTTTTCAAGTCGAAACTCATTCTTAATTCAGATTTTAAAGAAACAAAGTTCAGGGAGTGAATCAAAGATACGCAAGGAACAATTCTCAAGAATTCTGTATCAAGGATAACAAGGTACTAAATTTGAAGGATCAGTAATAACTCAGGGATCATTAGGGCGATCAAGAGAAACGGGGTATCATTAACAGAGTTATCCAAGATAATTTAAAGGTTCAATATGACCATGGCATTATGGGAAACTTGAACAGAAAGGCAGATTATCAACGGGTGAAATCAATAGTATTATCAATAATAGGTTATCAAGAACAAAGGGTACTTCAAATCAATATCAGGGTTTCATAAAGCAAGGGTTTCATACTTTAACAGTTCAATACTCTACATGGTATGAACAACATTTCCTTTATAATCATTTATACAAGTAATCAGAGTTACTTTCCTGAAATTGCTTTCCTGAGGGTTGAACTACTGCCACCTAGTATACTTTTCCCTTTCCTAGCCCGAATGCCCTCATGCTCCGAATCTACAATAAAACCAGAAATCTTAATTAGATTCCCAACTCTCGTTCCCGGAACGATCATTCTATACGATAACTCGATTATATCCTTGACTGGAACTATACGAGTATAGCTTATACAAATAAGCACACAGCACATAGCACAATTCTTTCTCATAGTTTTCATATCCTTATATACCTAGCAATCAAAGCATACTCGCTTGACCTAGGCTATTTCTCAAGTCAAACTAACACGACTCGTTTACGAGTACTAGACACATTCACATCCAAATATTTACGTGCATACTATCACTTATATCAATCGACTTAATTCCCTTTTCTTTTATTCCTTAATTCGAATCAAAACAACAATCCAATCAAACAAAATCAACGATTTTCACATATAACACTCAATCATTCTTTCAATTACCAAAAATCAAGTTTTGACCTTTATTTCTTATGGCCTATTCGGCCTTAACACTTATCACAATCAAGAATCAAACATGCAAAAATAGATTTTGACATGCAAGGTTATATACCACATTTCTTTCTTGTTTTAATCCCCTATTAAATCATTCCATTCATTAAGTCACCAAACCATGCATTACTTAGTGATTTCAACTTAATCAATCCATCAAATCAACATGCATACACTTAATCACCAAGTTATCCCCTTTTTATCTTGTTTTCATTCGGCAAGAACATAATTTTCAACTCAAAGACTAATTACTAGCATGCACTCATTGATCTCCTTTAAAACTATCATGCAATTGCTTTTAAATCATCCAAACTTAGTGTTTACCAAGATTATCTCACCAAATTCAATTTCCTTTCTTATTAACTCAAAAATTTGAACCCAAACTTAGCATGCAACAATAATTCATTCCTTATTAATCTAATCACCATCCATCATTACTTTAATCAAGTCTACTCACAGCAAACCACTTTAAAGATTCAACCCATTCGGGTTTATCAAGAAAACACACATACAAAGATCAATCTTGACATGCAAAGTCCTATATCACATTTTTAACTTGTTTTAAGCCTTCACTTAGTCATTTAACTCATTTTCATCAAGATTTTCGAAGCACAAAGTCAAACATCACCTAATGACTCAAACCTTAATCAAATTATTCAATCAACATGCATGCATTCACTTAATCACAAATCAATCTCTTCTAAACCTATTTTCTATTCGGCAAAAATTCAAAAACTCACAATCCAAGAACCAAACATTGACATGCATCACTAACTCCTCTTTTAAATCAACATGCAACTCTATTTTCTACTAATTAAGCTTAGTTCATACCAAGATCAAGTCACAAAATTCAATTTCCCTTTTTATTAGCATAAAGCCGAAGCAAAACTCACATGCAAATCATAAAATTTGATTTTCTAAGCAACAATCACTTGCACACATTCATTTTACAACCAAGGAAATTATTTTACCAATCACATACTCAATTTTCAACAAAAGAAGCAAAACCCTTTTTTTTCAAGTTTTCAAGAAATCATAACATGCAACATTAAAATCCAACAATCACATCATGAAAAACCTACCGGCTCTCCTTTGGATCATGGCCGGTGGTGGTCGAACTTCAGAGAGTCCATGACGGATCTCCTCTCGAGTTTATGACCTCCACAACCTCTTAAAATCACTCTTATAGTTATGCTTCAGAAATTGTTTTTCTTAAGCACAACCATAGTGATCACTTCAACAAAACCTTGCAAATACTTACATGCAAATAGGAATCAAGAAGTATACCGAAAATAAAGGCTAAAGGTAGCAATATCTTTGAGTTTGAGTAAGATTTGGGGGTTGCATGCAAGTGAGAGAGATGAGAGATGAGAGGGCCGAGAGGGAGTGAAAGAGAGAGAGAGTGTTCGGGAGAGAGACGAGAGAAAGAAAGAGAGAAGAGAGAAAAGAGAGAATGAGTGCACAAAAGAAAGAAAAGAAAAGAAAGTGGGTTATATATAGCACTTAGAAACAAGGGCAATCTAGTAATTTACCAACTTCCTTTTACTCACTCATCCCTTTTCTTTTTACTTAAATGCGATAAAATTCAAATACAAAATATATCTCTCTCGGAAATTCAAGAATTATTGAAAATGACATTTTTAACGCGTAGGTCTCAAAATTAGCTTTTCATCCATTACTCATAATAAGAATTTGAGCGAGCGGTTGATTTTATATGAATTTCGCAAACTCGCTTTAATAAATACCTTTTCCACATAAAATCAATTTAAAAATGCAAAGACCCACAATTAAATTCACTTATCATTTTTAAAAAGTCTCTAAGACCTCTATGAAGATAACAGAACAAATCCCATGTTTTTATCCATCTCAGATGATTTTATAAAAATGCACGAAGGTTAAATAAACCCTTATGTAAATCACATAATTCCTTTAAAATTCATAGAAATTAACACAGAACATATAATCATTCACACAGTCAAGCAATCACACCCATATAGTCACATAACGACTCAGGTCTGATCATAGAATCTATCCCTCTTTAATCTTTATTCCCTTTTTACGCGTACCGGGTCACGTTCAGCCTGACGGCCCGACGCTCAGCATTTCGAATACGCTTCTCATTACCTTTGCCAATCAACACGTCTCTTAAGACGAAATACTTCATTCATTTATTTCACATATAATTCACATTTTATATTATTTAATTTCTATATTAGGACGGGTTCCGTTCTACCTGACGGCCCGAAACCACAGCTTGACTTATAAGCTGACTCTTTAAATTGGAACGTTTTTATCCACGCTCCTTAACTCTAGTATACAGATAAGACAAATAATCACCACTTAATCACATAATCTCATCACATAACACATACTTTACTTTCTTAATTACGACACAAAATTCTCGGTCGTTACAGCTTCTTCCACTTTCTTTGGTTCAGTCTGAGAAAGGAAAGAATGATAGAGACATTCATTTGATGTAGCTATTCTAGTTCTGACACCTGCATCAGGATTTCCAATAATTAAGTCAGGTATATGTGCTTTAGTCCACTTCCTTGCAGATGGAAGGTTATCTCTAGAACTGGATGCTCCCCCATGATCCATGCTGTCTCCATCAACATTTTCTGATGCTCCCCCTAAAATTATGCTCTCTGAGTTGGATCCTTCAGAATTTGAGTTTCCAGAAATATCAGTACATGAGTTTCCAGAATTATCAGAACTTGGCCCATCAGAACTTGAAGAGCATGTTGTAGGTTCTGATGCTTCTTGAGATGTGGTTGGATCTTCAATATGCTCCCCCTGTACAGGTGCATTTTCCTTTGGCGTAGTCACCACATTTTCAATAACATCAGAGTTTAATCCATCAGAGTTTTTAGTATCAGGATTTAGACGGTTAGGATTTACAAAATTAGAATTTAAAACTTCATTTTCGAATCTCAGCTGATCATGATCATTGAAATCTTCAAGTCCAGTAATCTTCTTATCATCAAAAGAGACATTGATAGATTCCATGACAACCCTTGTTCTAAAATTTTAGACTCTGAAGGCTTTTGTGGAAAGTGAATATCCAACAAAAATTCCTTCATCAGCTTTTAGATCAAATTTGGATAGCTGTTCGGGATGAGTCTTAAGAACAAAACACTTGCATCCAAATACATGAAAATACTTCAGATTTGGCTTCTTTTTCTTCACCATCTCATATGGTGTCTTTCCATACTTGTTAATGAGTGTAGCATTCTGAGTAAAACAAGCAGTCTGCACAGCTTCAGCCCAAAAGTAGGTTGGCAACTTTGCTTCATCAAGCATAGTTCGTGCTGCTTCAATAAGAGTTCTATTCTTTCTTTCAACAACTCCATTTTGTTGTGGAGTTCCAGGAGCAGAAAATTTCTGCTTTATTCAATGGTCTTTGCAGAACCCTTTCATGATCAAATTCTTGAACTCAGTACCATTATCACTTCTTATAATCTTCATAGAATCTTTGACCAATTTATCCAGTTGCTTGACATGATCAATCAAGATAGATGCAGTTTCACTTTTTGTGTGCAAGAAATACACCCATGTGTATCTGGTGAACTCATCCACTATGACCATAGCATATTTCTTCTTTGCAATAGACATGACATTCACTGGACCAAATAGATCAACATGTAGTAGGTGATAAGGCTCAAGAATCGATGATTCAGTATTGCTCTTGAATGAAGATTTTCTTTGTTTTGCCTTCCGACGTGAATCACAAAGGCCATCAAGAGCAAATACTGATTTTGGCAGTCCTCTTACAAGATCTTTCTTGACTAGTTCATTTATATTGTTAAAATTTAAATGAGAGAGTTTCTTATGCCAATCCCAGCTTTCTTCAATTGATGCTCTACTCAACAGACAGATTGCCAAACCATCAGTACTTGTTGAAAGCTTGGCTTTATAAATGTTACCATGCCTATATCCCTTCAGAACAACTTTGCCTGTAGATTTGCTTACAACTTCACAGTGTTCTTCAAAGAAATCTACATGATAACCTTTGTCACAGATTTGACTAACACTCAGCAAATTGTGTTTAAGTCCTGAGACCAGAGCTACTTTTTCAATGATGACATTCCCAAGATTGATATTTCCATATCCCAATGTTTTTCCAATGTTGCCATCTCCATAAGAAACACCTGGGCCAGCTTTCTCCACAAAGTCTGATAGCAGGGCTTTATTTCCAGTCATATGTCCTGAACATCCACTGTCCAGAACTAGGATGTTCTTCCTGTTGCCCTGCAATCACAAAGACCACTAATGATTAGTTTTAAGGACCCAGACTTGCTTGGATCCTTTGGCCTTATTAAGTTTGTTAACATTTGCAGCGGATTTAGCATCAGAGTTTATGTTAACAGTTTTCTTATCAGAATTTGCAATATCAGACTTTGCATAAGAACTTACACTAGAAGGAATAATGCTAACTTTCTTTAAAGAAAGTTTTATTTGATAATAATCATAGTACAAACTATGATATTCCTTATAAGTATAAATGGAATGCCATAAACTACCACAATGAAAACAAGGATTTTGTGGCTTATATCTAACAGACTGACTCTTAACTCCTGATTTTGAAGATAAGGAGTTTATGTTCTTATTCTTCCTGCAAAAAGAAGCCAGATGGTTAGAATTTCCACGGTTATGACATGTTTTTCTAGGAGCATTAGGAACAGGCTTATAATTGTTACTTTTGTTCGCACCTTCCTTTCCATTCCTATTTTTCCTAGGCGGCTTTACCTTGTTTACATTTTTAACCTCTTTCAGCTTATGTTTAAGCTGCATCTTAGTCATTAAGCCTATGTTAACTTCAGTTGGCTTATCCTGTTTAGGTTTGTCAGAAGTTAATCTCTCCTTAACTTCTGATTTCTCAATATCAGACTTTGCAGTTACAAACTTAACAGGATTTACCTTTTGTTTTTGTTTAACAACTATAGGCTCAGTTTCTACAGTTCCCTTACTATTCTTATCATCTCCATAACCTAAGCCCTCTTTCCAGTTTCCACTACTAAGAATATCCTGAGTTGCTCTACCAGTGTTAGTCCAAGTCCTGATAATCTCTCTTTCCTTTTCTAACTCAGTTTTTAGAGATTCATTCATTTTTAGCACTTCATCCCTAACATAAAAAGCATCATCTCTATCTTTCTGAGTTTGATGGAACATGACTAACTCTTTTTCTAAATAATCATTCCTCTTTTTATAAGCAAGATTTTCAGAAGTTAATCTTTCACATGTTAAAGTTTGATCTTTATAACTAATGAAAATGGTTTTAAAATATCTTCTCAACTCAGTAATATCATCAGTATGAAAGGCATAAGTAGTTTGAGGTACCTTTAAGTCAGCGGTATCAGAACTGCTATCAGCATTTGCCATCAAGGCATAGTTTTCCTCATCTTCAGAATCTGAAGCATCTGACCAGCTTTTCTTCTTTGTGACAAGAACCTTGCCTTTGTTACTCTTCCCTTTTCTCCAATCAGGAGATATGTGGCCTTTCTCACCACAGTTGTAGCATTTAACATTTGAGTAATCTCCTCTGTCAGACTTTACTCCTTTGCCTTCAGATTTCCTGAACCCTTTCTTATCAGAACTTGCACCTTTCCTGGAAAACTTCTTTCCTCTCCTGAATTTCCTGTATGCAATCTTTGTGATTCCTTTCACCATAAGAGCACATAGCTTTATCATCTCTTCATCAGGGTCCATCTCAGGTATACTTTCAGTTTCTGAGTCATCATCACTATCAGAACTTGATGACTCAGTATCAGACTTTGTGATGAGAGCTTTTCCCTTGCCTTTCTTTGAGGCAGCAACTTTGGGACTTTCCTCCTCAGCCACGAAGGCAACTGTCCTTGACTTTCTTCCATTCCTTTTGCTTCTTTGTTCCATCTCAAGTTCATGAGTCTTGAGCATCCCATAAATTTCATCAAGAGTTGTTTCATCAAGATTATAGTTGTCTCTTATTGTTGTGGCCTTCAAATCCCATCTTTCAGGAAGAGCTAACAGGAATTTAAGATTTGAATCTTCAATATCATACTCTTTGTCAACTAGTGACAAATCATCCAAGAGTTTGACAAATCTGTCATATAAATCAGTTAATGACTCATCAGGCTTTGAGTCAAAGTGCTCATACTCTAAAATGAGTATTGTCTTCCTGTACTTCTTGATTGAATCAGTTCCCTAACACCTTGTTTCCAAAGCATCTCATATCTCTTTTGCAGTATTGCATTGAATTACCCTGTTTGACATGATATTATCAATGGCATTATGCAGCAAGTGTCTTACCTTTGCATCCTTTGCAATCGATGAGATATCTTCAACAGTGTAATCACTTTTCTCCTTTGGTACAGACTTTGCTGGCTGACCTGCAACTTCCACATAGAGTTTCGTTGGCATATGTGGTCCTTCATTAATCCTGTCAAGATTTTTTGGATATGTAGCTTCCAGAAACATAGCCATCTTCACTTTCCATATGGAATACTCAGAAGGTTTCAACATGGGAACTCTTATAGTCTCATATCGACTATGGGTTATGGTTTTTGGAGTTTCTTCAGTTTTGGTGGGCTTGGTTGGAGTTTCTTCTTCAGACATGATTGTTTTTGGATCTTAAACTGTATGTATGTTAACAGATTGCTCTGATACCACTTGTTAGGTCACACACACTGTAGAAGGGGGTTGAATACAGTGTTTACTATAATCAAATCGAATTAAAGAACACAAGTAACAGAACACAGATTTTATTCAACACAATAAACTCTGTTACAATATGGAACTGTCCTCTCTCAGTGATGAAGAAATTATCACGAGAGCTGCTAGGGTTACAAAGAATAATAACTTCGATTAAGATAACACATATAGTGTAAACCCTATGTCTATGTTTATATACTACACAGTTACAAGATAATGTTCTAATTGATATGGAATATAATTCTGCTTCCTAAAATATATCAACTAGTTATCTTTTCTTCCAAGTATTCTATTCTTCATAGAATTTCTTCTTCATGCATATTTCTTCTTGTATTTGTCTTGATCTTCTTTCCTTTCAATCAGCCGCCTGCCTTATCTGAAAGTCTCCTTAAGTCCTGATATTATCTCCTGATAAATATATTCTGATAACTTAAGTTCTGATATCTTAAGTTCTGTCTTCAGTATAAGTGCTGATTTTCAGTGAAGTACTGATTTGTCCTGTTAAGTAAGATCTGAAAACTTAAAAACAAACTATATTAGCCATGACATCATAAATATATCTAACATGAAAGTAGACAGCAATTTACTTTTCTTTAGATTTGATGGTTTGACATTTTTCCACAGAAGTTTCTTTTTGTCAGCTACTTCCATCTTGTCTAAATCAACTTGAGCACTGTCAGAGGTTGATGTCTTTATGATTTTATAAGAACTTGTTGTTTCTGTTGTAGCTTGCAGTTCTTCACTCTGAACAACTTGAGCCTTGTCAGAGATCATCTTTGATTCTTCATAAATCTTCCTTCTTTTCAGAGTTTGAACATCTTCATCTTCAGCAAGATTATCATCAGTAACTTGAACCATTTTGCACACTAGCTTTATCAGGATTTGAGGAATTTTCATCTTCAGTGGCTTGGTTAGTTCATCAACTTTTCCCTTCCCTTTGTCTTTGGGATCAATCTCAGATTGTGATCTTATTTTGGGCTTTGATGCCTCAGTATTTGACTTCTCCTTGATCACAATGTATTTTACCTTAGGCCTTGGAGGTTTCTTTGCAACAGAAGCTTTTGGCTTTAGATTTTTCTTTCATCTTTAAATCTAGCTTCTTCCTCCTTGAGATTTTCTAAATCCATTCCTAGATTATGCTCCAGAAATAATCTTCTAGCAATTTCCTCATCAAGTGTCTGAATCTTGGGATCCTTGTAGTAGACAGTAGTCTACTTTCCCTTGAGCTTCAGAGTTTGCATGAACTTCTGAGAATCTTGACTTCCACCTTGTATTAGAACATCAGGCTTTGTCATCAGACTTTGCTCATCAGAACTTGATATCAGATTTTGAGTATCAATATTTGCTTTGAGTTTGAGCAGCTTCAGAACTTGTCTTCTTTTGAGTAGAAGATTTGCTTGCATCAATAATTAGTTTCCTTGAAAAAACCTTGCTGCTCTGGCCTTTACTTTGAACTAGACCTCTACCCTCGCTAGGATTTCCCTGGTCATCAGCTTCATCATATTTCTTCTTCAGTACTTGATCATTAGAGCATTTGGACTTAACTATCTTCTCCCCCTTTTTGGCATCATCTGATAGTAGGAGTGAGAGAAGAAGTTCCACTAAAGATTGGATATCATTCAATTGAGCTTGTTGAGAAGCTTGATTAGCCAGGACCTCAGAGATTTGGGCCTGTTGCTTCTCTTAAGCTTTCTCAATTGCTTCTACCTTTTCAGAAGTGTAACTCAGGATATGTCGATTCAAATTCAACATTTGTTTGTCAAATCATCACATATTATTAGTATCCACAATTTTAATCAAAACAGTCATCAAGAAATACAGTTCAAGTAGATGAAGTAAAGATTAATAGGCTTCAATGAGAACATTCACATGCACATAATACGAGATAAACAAAGACTAAATCTTGCAATCAAGAGAAATTTCATTAAAATATCAAAAGAGTACATTTTATGAAATTTGTAGATTACATGCAAACGATTACAAGATAATCCTAGTCTAAGATGGTGAACATTAACAGCCTTGGTCTAAGAAGGAAAACTATCGATTAGTTCCTCCTGCTGCTGACAAATAGCAATGCAAGACGGATGATCCATTCTTGCTGAAGAAGAGCCTCTCTCCATTCTTCTTCCAAGCGATCAAGATGGAGTTGATAGTCCATCTCAAAGAACAAGATATTTGTCTGAACTTCTTGTGGAACCAAGTTGCATATCTCATCAGGAATGGCAGTGACGTGCCATTCCTGTTCCCAGTCACCACAACAAAACTCGACGTTGAAGATTTCATAGTTCATAAACATGTTTACAAGAACCATTTTTATGAAGGAGGGAAATAGTGAGAATTAAAAGAGAGAGAATAATTTTGTGTGAGAATAGAAGATGATATGTCTGAGATGAAACGTCGGTTAAATATCCAATGGAATATCAAGGGACTAGAGGACTGATTAATGATTAAGTGTAGAGTTAACTTAATGAGCATCTCCCTAGACCGATGAGTAATGATTTAGGTAATATGTGAACAGTCAATAGTTAAAGCAGGAGGCAATGGGAACGGGAAATAAGTAATAATTACTGTGCACATGCAGTTTTTCAAGACAAACATGTTTACCACTAACCCAAATGATTATTACTGTTTTATCTCACCTAATTATATTCTGATTAAATATGACCATTTCAGTATTTACCATAAATAAGTCAAGTAAATAAATAATGTTGCGTAAGTATCAGAGTTTCCATCAGAATTTAATATCAGAACTTGACTATTATCAGATTTTAACAGTCATCAGAACATGGCTTCCGTACTCAAAAAGTGAATGTTTGTATCTGTGATTCTTCATACAAATACTGACTTGTTTCTTTAGAGTTTAATCATCAGAACTTTCATCAGAACTTGTCCTCAGAATTTATGTATATGACACTTAACTGTTTATATGAAACAACTTGATCACCACAATAATTTTCATCATTCATATGGAGTGATAGTGTGTGCAATAGCAAAATATCATATAAAGATTAAAGTCTGATAAACTTCAGTACATCTTAGAAATAAGGCATAACTAAGAAAAATGCTTAAAATCTGTCAGTAATAATGAAGTCTACTATAGAATGAATTTATGCAAAAGTCCACCTCAACTGTTTGTGCTCATTTTATGAATCTTTTGAAATTCCTTTTTACAGTGGCTTCTCAGTGTAAATGAGTCACAAATGCTTATCAAAATTTATGCTATTATTAGGGTATTTCTCCAGTAATCAGAGAATGTGAAAAGTCACCAAGAAAAATTTATTTGCTTTTCTAATGCATATAACTTAATACCAACAATGCACTTGGATCTTCCCTTCCACATATTTACTCTAGATCTCAAAGGAGTACCTGACTTATCAAGCATATGGTTCATCCTTAAGATGTACTGACATCATAATTTAATAGATAAGAAGCTAGAATCTAGTTTGTGACTTAGTAATAAGATACACAAAGTAAATTTGACTAAGCTCAAAATCAGAATTTGCTTGTGTTAATGAATTTCCACATAAACAACTAATTCAAACATGGGATTTATAGTATGTTAAAGACTACTAGGTCAGCATCTAGCACAGTTATCCTCATTGGATTGAATAGTCACAGAACATTCAAATCACTATCAGAGTATATAGATCCACATCAGATAACAATCAGCATTTAATGTAATTTAATTTTAAGTACAGATTACATGAAGATAAGACAATCTGTAAACATTGATCATAAAGTCTGATGTATGAGAACAAAAACTAAGCAGATTTAGAGAAAGAACCTGAAACCATTCCAAGTTCATTTACCAGTCTTGTAAAAGTAGCTTCACATAGTGGTTTTGTGAAGATATCTGCTAGTTGTTGATCTATTGGAACAAAATGCAATTTCACTGTACCTTCCATCACATGTTCCCTCATGGAATGGTACCTAATGCTGATGTGCTTTATCATTGAGTGTTGAACTGGATTACCTGTCATAGAAATATTACTTTGATTATCACAGTAAATAGGTATTTTAGAAAATTCTAACCCATAATCCAGTAACTGATTTTTCATCCAAAGAATCTGTGCACAACAGCTTCCTGCAGCAATATATTCTATTTCTGCAGTTGATGTGGGAATTGATTTCTGTTTCTTGGTAAACCAAGAAACCAATCTGCCTCCAAGAAATTGGCAGCTTCCACTTGTGCTTTTCCTGTCTATTTTGCATCCTGCAAAATCTGCATATGAGTAACCTATTAGCTTAAAATCTAATTCTCTAGGATACCACAATCCTAGATCAGTTGTACCCTTGAGGTACTTGAAAAAAAAATTCACAGCTATTAAATGAGGTTCTCTTGGATCAGCCTGAAATCTTGCACAAAGACAGGTAGCATACATGATATCAGGTCTACTAGCAGTTAAATAGAGTAATGAGCCAATTATACCTCTGTAGTTAGTAATATCTACTGATGAACCAGTATCTTTATCTAACTTGGTTGCAGTGGCCATGGGAGTAGATGCAGTCGAACAGTCTTGCATTCCAAATTTCTTCAGTAAATTTCTTGTGTACTTGGATTAATTGATAAAAGTACCTTCTTCATTTTGCTTGACTTGAAGTCCCAGAAAATAACTAAGTTCTCCCATCATACTCATTTGATATCTTGACTACATTAGCTTTGCAAACCTTTCACAGAGTTTGGCATTCATAGAACCAAATATGATATCATCAACATATATCTATACCAAAAGTAAGTCCTTTCCATGGTTGAGGTAGAATAGTGTTTTATCAATTTTGCCTCTGTGAAATCCACTTTCCAGAAGGAATTGAGCTAAAGCCTCATACCATGCTCTTGGAGCTTGCTTAAGGCCATAAAGTGCTTTATCAAGCCTGTAGAAATGATTTGTAAATTTTGAATCTACAAAGCCTGGAGGTTGTTCAACATAAACCTCTTCTTCCAATTATCCATTGAGAAAAGCGCTTTTCACATCCATTTAAAAGACTTTAAACTTTTTGTGAGCAGCATAAGCCAGAAAGATTCTTATGGCTTCCAATCTAGCAATTGGTGTAAAAGTTTCATCATAATCAATACCCTCATGTTGAGAGTAACCCTTAGCAACCAGCCTTGCTTTGTTCCTTATAATTATGCCATCACTGTCAGTTTTATTTCTGAAACCCATTTTTTTTCAACAATTGATCTGTTCTTTGGTCTTGGCACTAGGGTCCAGACTTTATTTCTTTCAAATTCATTTAACTTTTCCTGCATTGCTTGCACCCAATCAGCATCTTGAAGAGGTTCTTCCACTTTCTTTGGTTCAGTCTGAGATAGAAAAGAATGATAGAGACATTCATTTGATGTTGCATTTCTATTTCTGACACCTGCTTCAGGATCTCCAATTATTAAGTCAGGTGTATGTGATTTGGTCCACTTCCTTGCAGATGGAAGTTGATTTCTAAAACTGGATCCTCCTCCATGATCCATGCTTTCTCCATCAGCATTTTCAGATGCTCCCCCTGTAGTTATGCTCTCTGAGACTTCAGATTTTGAGTTAGATTCTTCAGGATTTGAAGAATCAGAGTTTCCAGAATTATCAGAGTTTGGCTCATCAGAACTTGATGAATCAGAACTTGAGGAGCCAGTGACAGGTTCTGATGCTTCTTGAGAGTCTTGAGTTGTGGTAGGATCTTCAGCTGACTCCCCCTGGACAGGTGCATTTTCCTTTGAAGTTGTTACCACAGTTTCAATGACATCAGAACTTAACCCGTTAGAACTTACAGGATCAGAATTTAAGTCATCAGAATTTACAATATCAGGGTTTAAATCTTCATTTTCAAATCTCAGCTAATCGTGATCATTGAAATCTTCAAGTCCAGTAATCTTCTTATCATCAAAAGATACATTGATAGATTTCATGACAACCCTTGTTCTTAAATTGTAGACTCTGAAGGCTTTTGTGGAAAGTGGATATCCAACAAAAATTCCTTCATCAGCTTTTAGATCAAATTTTGACAGCCGTTCAGGATGAGTCTTAAGAACAAAACACTTACAACCAAATACATGAAAGTATTTCAGATTTGGCTTCTTTTTCTTTACCATCTCATATGGTGTTTTTCCATGCTTGTTTATGAGTGTAGCATTCTGTGTAAAACAAGCAGTCTACACAGCTTTAGCCCAAAAATAGGTTGGTAGCTTTGCTTCATCAAGCATAGTTCGTGTAGCTTTAATGAGAGTCATGTTCTTTCTTTCTATAACTCCATTTTGCTGTGGAGTTCCAGGTGCAGAAAATTCATGTTTGATTCCATGCTCTTTGCAGAACTCTTCCATAATTGAATTCTTGAACTCAGTACCATTATCACTTCTTATAATTTTAACGGAATCTTTGACCAACTTATCCATCTGCCTGACATTATCAGTTAGAGTAGATGCGATTTCAATCTTCTTGTGCAAGAAATACACCCAAGTGTATCTTGTGAAATCATCCACTATAACCATAGCATATTTCTTCTTTGCAATAGACATGACATTGACTGAACCAAATAGATCAACATATAGTAGGTGATAAGGCTCAAGAATTGAGGATTCAGTTTTGCTCTTGAAAGAAGATTTTCTTTGTTTTGCCTTTTAACATGAATCACAAAAGCCATCAGGAGAAAATACTGATTTTGGCAGTCCTCTCACAAGATCTTTCTTTACAAGCTCATTTATGTTGTTGAAATTTAAATGAGGAAGTCTTTTAAGCCAATTCCAGCTTTCTTCAATTGATGCTCTACTCAACAGACAGATTGCGGAACCATCAGAACTTGTTGAAAGTCTGGCTTCATAAATGTTACCATGCCTGTAACCTTTCATAACCACTTTGCCTGTAGAATTTCTTATAACTTCACAGTGTTCTTTAAAGAATCCACATGATAACCTCCGTCACAGATTTGACTCACACTCAGCAGATTGTGTTTAAGTCCTGAGACAAAAGCTATTGTTTCAATGATGACATTCCCAAGATAGATATTGCCATATCCCAGAGTTTTTCCCACATTGCCATCTCCATAAGAAACTCCTGGGCCAGCTTTCTCCACAAATCTGATAGCAAGGCTTTATTTCCAGTCATATGTCCTGAACATCTACTGTCCAGCACTAGGATATCTTTCTTGTTGCCCTGCAATCACAAAGACAACTTTTGGTTAGTTTTAAGGACCAGGAATTTCTTGGATCCTTTGACCATTTTAAGTTTGTTAGCATTTGCAGCGGATTTAATTTCAGAGTTTATGCTAACATTTTGTTTATCAGATTTCATATCAGACTTCGCATCAGACTTTACACTAGAAGGAATTAAAGTAACTTTCTTCAAAGAAGGTTTTATTTTATAATAATCATAGTACAGGCTATGATATTCCTTACAAGTATAAATGGAATGCCATAAACTACCACAATGAAAACAAGGATTTTGTGGTTTAAACCTAACAGACTGACTCTTAAGTCCTGATTTAGGAGGTAAAGAGTTTATATCTTTATTCTTCCTGCAAAAAGAAGCAAGATGGTTAGAGTTTCCATAGTTATAACATTTCTTTCTAGGAGCATTAGGAACAGGCATATAATTATTGCTTTTGTTCACACCTTCCTCTCCATTCCTATTTTTCCTAGCTTCCTTTACCTTGTTGACATTCCTAATCTCTTTCAGCTTATGTTTAAGTTGCTTCTTTGTCATTAAGCCTATGTTGACTTCAGTTGGTTTATCCTATTTTAATTTATCAGAAGTTGACTTTTCCTTAACTTCTGTCACGGACTCTTTCATCTTTTCAGAATCAGACTTTACAGTTTTTGCTATAAACTTAACAGGATTTACCTTTGGCTTAGCAGTTTGTTTAACAACAATTGGCTCAATTTGTTCAGTTCCTCTCTCACTTTTATCATCTCAATAACCTAAGCCCTCTTTCCAGTTTCCACTACTTAATAAATTCTAAGTTGTTCTTCCAGAGTTAGTCCAAGTTCTGATAATCTGCCTTTCCTTTTCTAAGTCAGCTTTTAGAGATTCATTCAATTTTAACACTTCATCTCTAACATATAAAGCATCATATTTTTCTTTCTTAGTTTGATGAAGAAAAACTAACTCCTTTTCTAAATAATTATTTCTCTTTTTTGTAAGCAAGATTTTCAGATGTTAATCTTTTACATGTTAAAGTCTGATCTCTATAACTAATAAACATGGTTTCAAGATATGTTGTGCAAGACATGCATGTATCATAACAAGACTAAGTCATACTGACAACCCTGAGATTAGTTGTATTGTAACCTTAATCTGTAATTCATACTTGTAACACTTAATGTCTGTAAAATGTAAATGGAGCAGACTGGAGCATTTTTCTCTAAACAGTGTCAAGCCTAAGAATTCTATCTGGAAGATGATCAAGAAGATCATGCCTCAGAAGAATTATGAAGAAGCTTGGAGTTGAATAAATCTGTTTGGTGTAAAACATTTTAAGTCAAGATCTCTACAAGTCACAGAATTAGTGTTATAGAGAAGTCATTCGAGAACTCAGGAATTGCCTATCGAGAACTCAGGAACTGTCTATCGAGAACTCAGGAAATGCTATTGGAGATATCGATAAGTCAGATACCCATTCGAGAACTCAGAGATATCGACAAGTATACATTCATTAGAGAACTCTGAGTTATCGATAAGCCAAAGTCCATTAGAGAACTCTGAGTTATCGATAAACCAAAATTCACTAGAGAACTCAGAGTTGTCGATAAGTCAAGACAACAATGAAGTTTCAGAGATATCGACAAGCCAACATGCCTATCGAGATGTCGAGTACTCTACAGCTTAATTAGAGATCTCGAAGTGAAAAAATTTGTCTAAGTACAGAATTGTAGAACAGTTTAATATCCAAGGTTGCAGGTCAACAAACAATTCATATAGCTGGATTGACAAGTCTACAAAAAGCAGCTTGAGAGATGTGCAAGATAAATGATAAAGATTAACTGACAGAGGAGATTAAAGTAAAAACGGGATGCTAAAAGATATGCTAAGCTAGAAATGGAAGATTTGCTTTTCTATAAATAGAAATGACAAGTGACAGTTTAGAAAAACTAATAGCATGTTTATTATCCACTGTGTAAACCAGCAGTTAACTGAGTTATAAAGTTAACACTGGTCCTCTAGTTAAGTAGAACAATCTAGATAGAAAATTATGTGTTCTCTCTCAAGAAAGAAGCTAAGTTATAAAACAAGAACTTAAAGATTTTGTAGCAAAACACTGCTTGATTTTTAATATAAAATTAAGTGAGTTTTGAAGATCTTTGTTTTACATATTTGCACAGTTATTATGTTTAACATCTATTCTACTAAATCATTGATAACAACTAGCTGCTAAAGCCTAAGTCGATCAAAAATCAAACATTTAAGCCAAAACACATTCACCCCCCCCCCCCCCTCTGTGTGTTTTATTCATACCTAACAACTGGTATCAGAGCAAAATCTGAAAGTAAACAGATTAGATCTTGGAAAAATGAATACACAGAAAATCAGTAGTATCAAGATTCCTCCCTTTGAATAGGCCAACTACACTTTATGGAAAAAGAAAATGTTGTTGTTTATAAGAATGGCCAATCATCTTTACATTGGTATCCTCAAGAATGGGCCCTTCACTCCTGTAGTTAGAGTTGAGGAAACCTGTTAGGTCCCAATTTGTTTGTAGAAGGGGGGTTGAATACAAACAATACCGTTTAATCGAATAAAATGCGGAATAAAAAGGTGAAACAAAATTCAAGTTAAATAAGAATATTATTAAACTTGAAAGGTGTTACAACAACTGTATCGATTACAAGGAATTAATCTCAAATTAATTATCACAAATCTAGAATAAATTCAACATGAACTTTTTCTATTTTTGTAATAAAAAGATTCAAATGTTAAACGCAATTTGAGATTAAGTTCTAGGGATTTTGATCTGCTAGATTGTTACACAAGAACAAGATAAAGATTTCTAGTTGATTGGATTTAACTTTACAATCTAGAAATTGATCTTGAAGTTTTGCAGAGAAGATGAAATATTGTTCTGCTTCTTTTTCTTTTGTTCTCGGGTTCTGTATTGTTGGATTGGATATTCTGGATGTTGAATGTATTGCTGCTTCTCTCTTTAAGTAATCAACCGAATAGAATAGAGCTGGCATGACAATCCTTTTGAACTAGCAAGACTTTCGGTGAGACAATCAGTTGAGCTAGTATGACTTTCGGTATGACTATCAAATGAACTAGCAAGACTATCTCATTGAACTAGCAAGACAATCTGATTGAACTAGCAAGACAATCCTCTTCCAGTGTAACTTTCGGCAAGACAATTATTTGTACTAGCATGACTTTCGGTATGACTATTGATTGTCATACCGATTGTCATACTAGTACAATCAGTTTGACTTGCTGAATTTAAATGAATTTTAATCCAATTTAAATTCTGAAAATCCTTAATATTAATTCTGAATTAATTAATCAATTAATTTAATTAATCAAATAAATTAATCTTTACAGATATAATTTATTTTCTCAATTAAATTATATGACTTAATTAATTAATAGAGAATTAATACTAACCCTGAGCAGCAACCAATCTTCTGAATATCTTCTGAAAATCACTGAGAATTATGAATCAATTCCACCACTTCAACGTTGACACTCGATGTACTGTCTAGTTCATGAGTGACTAACTTCCGTGACGTTTCTTCATGTCTTGACTTTGATACTTTGATTTTCTTCAGATTAAATCCTTGTAATTAATGATACTCTGACGAGATCTCTGTCACTTGATTAAATCCACACTCTTGATTTATATCACTGAGGCATGATCAATTTCTTGAACTTCTTCCAGTGAATTAATTCCTCAAGTCTGTAGATGAACCTTGTTTCTGAATCCTTTAACAGATATTACTCTGTGAGATCTCTTTTGACGGTAGATCCACTATTTACTTATTACATTCTTATTTGAG
Organism: Apium graveolens; assembly: GCF_009905375.1. NCBI lineage: Eukaryota > Viridiplantae > Streptophyta > Magnoliopsida > Apiales > Apiaceae > Apium > Apium graveolens. The sequence continues at coordinate 32,036,214 of NC_133651.1, forward strand.
TTGAATTGAATCCTCGAATATACAAATAGGCTATGACATATGACTTACAATCTCCCCCTATTTGTTTGTTAGACAATAACACACAAATACCTAGAGGATAACTCAACTAACAAATAAGAAAAAGATATAAAAAGAAATGCAAAGTAAATAGTAGAAAAGTTCTGGACTAGATTTAACATTTTCCTGATTCCAAGTAGATGTTCCTCTAGACTGAACATATCTTCAAGTAGTTCCAAATTCATTTGTACAACCACATTTCCTGTTAAGAAGCCCATATCTCTCGTGCTTCTCCCCCTATGAGAATCAACTGATTAAAGAAGATCACCTTCGTTTACCACCTCTCCCGTACAATAGGATCCGCAGATAAAAACCAATGGTACTCCCCTTTTGAAAATAGCTTCTTCCCTTACTACAAAATCACTTTGTGTTTACCACCTCTCCCGTACAATAGGATCCGTCGTTACAAACAATAATGGTGTGGTGTAGTGTACATGTAGGATCTTTTTCTTACTCCCTTCTATTTCTCCCCCTTAGTTGAGGAATCCTCCAAACTATTATTTAAGCTTTTATCTCCCCCTTAAAGAAGGAATGTATGTCGTCGTCTGAAGGAGTTTTCATATTCACTTGGTTGGAAAAGAAATAACAAGTAGTTTCTCTTTCTTCCTCACTGTGAGTGTGTGATTCTATTTAGTGTACCTCACATGAGTTTCACTCTTCTCTCCACTCGTGTTTACACTCATTCTCACAAGTGTATCACTCTTCTCTCATAGCTCCATAATCCAGCTGTACCTGCAAGGAAAATCACCTTATCCATCCTTAAGGAGGTCACAGGTGGTGCAATGGGAGTTCGCAAATGTAATAACCCCCAAAATTTTCAACCTTTTGTAACCCTTGTGAATAGTGTTTTAGCTGAATGAGAAAACTTTTCACGCCACACTATATAGGGGTTCTGTTATGGATATTCTGGGATATTATTAGTACTCTATGTGGTATATAAGTGTATGTAAAGATCGTCAGAATCCAATTTCCGAACACTTGGTTTTTCCCGGAAATCCACTAGATACGGAGAGAATTGAGTATAAGGTAACAAGATAAAAAGGATTTAAATTAAAGGATTATGATAGAGGATCATAAAAAGAAATATAATGTATTGAGAAAGGTTAAGGGAACCTAAGTAATAAGATCCCGGGTATGATCCTTCAAACGATAAACGAAAACGAAAGTTAAGCGAACCGTATAACAGATCAGCGGTCATTAGGCAAACAATTAGGAAGTTAATCAAAGGGATTAGAGAGGATGATGTCACCCAACCAATGAGAAGGGGACAAGGAGGGGAGGATGACATCATGAGGATGACACAAGCATGACATGGGAAGGAAGGAGGTGTGGTTGAATGAGAACCACACAAATTCAAGGGCAACAAGGTAATTGACTAAATCAAACACAAAAACAAATCAACCAAGCCAAGCAAAATCATTTTTCATCAAAATCAAAAAGAAACCAAGGCTTGTTCTTGAGAGCTCTCGGCTTTTTACTATTCAAAAGGCAAGAAATTTCAAAAATTCAAGATCCAAGCTTCCTAAATTGGTGAGTTAATTCCCTAATCATCTTCATGCTTAGTTAGGGCTATATCATGAGTTTAAGCCATCAATTCCTTCTCCATCTTCTTCATTTAATCAAAGAAGAAGACTATGAATAGTGTTTTCAAGTTTTTAACTTGAAATTTTTCTTGTTTTCCTTGAAGATCCAAGCATTCCTAAGACTTCTCAAAGCTTCTTAAGGCTTCCTAGCTCCTCCCACCACTTCAAGGAAGGTATATCATCTCCAAACCCTAGATTCCTATGTATTATAAGATGATTTTGATTAGTAGGGTGATATTGTAGCTTGTTGTTGTGATTAGAGTTTGGGATTTGAAATGGTAGTGAAATGGAATGGTAAATGTTGTGGTTTTGATTAAAAGAACTTAAGTATGATTAAAGTTAAGCTTAGGCATAAGTATGAATGTTAAAATTGAATTGGTTGGGGTTGTTATGATGTTATAAGGATGGATGTTGGTTGTATGTTGGATTTGAGGTTGAATTGGGATGGTTTTGAATGGTTTAAAATTTGGAAATCGCGTAAACATAGTCGTCGTAACGTCCGATTTTCTTTGAACTGTTTTTGTGCATAACATTAGGACCCTAGAACCCCCTGCTAGATTATGACCACTGCCATGTTTAGATAGCTCATGTTACGAGCTTCGTTTTGATATGTAGTTCGTTCGATTCCGATGCATGGTTTAGGAGAAACGACCGTTTCAGGTAACGGCGTTTCGCGAACGAAACTTTTCCCCTCGCCTTACTTTGAAACATAGGTTAAAGACCAAAAAGGGTTAATTAATGTATGAAACATTTATGGTAAGTGTGTTAGGCAGTTGGTAAGACACTCGCGAAGGAATCGTCTTAAAACTCGTAAAGGTTAAATTATTAAAAATGATGGAGCCGAGGGTACTCGAGTGACTTAAGCGAATCAGTAAGCGCAAAACAAGCGTTAGAGTCTAAGTTAGTTAAAGTATAGATTTACAAGTGACTTTGGTTTAATTCCAACTTGCTTGTTGTTTATAGGTTACCAGACTCGTCCCGAGCCTTTTATCACCCCAAGTCGCTCAGGCAAGTTTTCTACCCGTTATAACTGTTGTGGTGATGAGTATATGTATTTGCATTATCTTGCGATAGATGCATGTTGGTTAATTAGCAAATGTTGTTATATATTGAAGCATGCTGCTATGGTATATATATATATGCATGCCTGTTTCATATTCTTTCCATATATAATTGTTGATAATACATATGCTAGAGGATAGCGGTAATTTGCATATACCCTTAGTATAGGGACCCAAAGGTGGAAATATTTTCTAAAACCGGGAGTCGAGGATCCCGAGTAGATTTTGTATATATGGATATAAATATATATATATATATATACTTATATATATATATATGGTCATAGTTTTCAAAACTATTAATCGAATAAGGTTTATTCGATAACTTTAACTTTATTTTATTATTGAATATTATTTCGAATATTATTCGAAGGCGTATGACTCCTTTATATTAAATGAATATTATTTGAATATTCAATTGAGGATGTATGACTCACTTTATTTTATTTAATGAATATTACTTGAATATTCCTCCGAGGACTTATGACTCCTTTTATTTTATTATCTGAATATTATTTGAATATTCATTCGAGGGCTTATGACTCAGTTTATATTATTTAATGAATATTTTTGAATATTCATTTGAGGATCTATGACTCCGATTATTTGCTGAGATTTGTTCTTTATTTTATTAAAGAATAAGGTGTAAATAATCAAACTTATTTTCGATTATTCAAATAAAGATAGTACTTTCATATAAGTATATCTTTGGTTATTTAATACTCGTTTCAAGTATAAGTTTTAATACTTCTACTTCAATTATTTTTATAAAGATTATTCTTTATGGGAATATTATTTAAATAATAATATTCAGTCATTTTCTAAATATTCTGGGGACTGATTTACTTCATTAAATCAGCTTTACTCCAAACACTCTATAAAGTGTTTTCGAGTCTTCAAAATGATTTTTAAAAGTTAGAGCGGATCCCAAAACTCATTTTTATATTTAAGATCTTCCTTTTTAAGGGGATTTAAATACTCGCTCAAAACCTGAGGGATCCGGCTCTGTGGTGTATTTTATATTCGCAACACGGTTGCAGTTTTGGTAAATGAATTGATTACTTACCCAACGTTCGGGAAGTAAGTCCATCTATTGAGTCGGCATAAGCAACATGGGCTCAGTGGGCGTCCATGATAGTGTAAGTGGCTCAGTGGGAGTCCATCAAATGCATAAGTGGCTGAGTGGCAGTCCAGCATAAGGTCCTATTACGACCAGGGTGATGACCAGTGGGGAATTCGTCCATCTACTAGTAGAAAAAGTTACTTATGGGTATCTTCGCCTGATCAGCAAGATATCTGGTTTATGCCAAATTCTTTTCCTTTCCAAATTTATTGGATATTGCAATTCTGTTCATACTTTACATGACAGAGGTTTTCAGGAAATTGTATAAAGAAGATGTATATGTGGATATATATATATATATATATATATATATATATATATATCAGAACTTAATGAAGTATATCATGACTTCATTTCCTTTAATAAAATTTCAAAGATTTAATCTATTCAAATCTTGTCTTGTAGTCTCATCTATGTGATGAACTGTTGAAAACTCTTTATACTTTGAACAGTGGTAGTTCAAGTAGCTTTATAAATGATATAAGTATAGTGAAGTATTTGGTAACTTCATCCCTTGTTTTTACTTATATCTAGTAAGTAATTATCTTACACTTGGTAAAAGATTTTAGTAAGTATCCATTTAGATACTTATATTATTGTTATCACTATGTATTATCTTGCGAGCTGTAAGGCTCACTCTTGCTTTATTTCTTCATCACACAACAACAGTTAGGAAAGATGGCCAGACTCCAGCAGACCCAGCGCAAGCGCGTGGGAAGCGTCCCGCGTCTTCCCGATGATGTTGTAGCTGCTATAGCTGCAGAGGTAGATCTATTGTAGATCAGACCATCTACTTTTGAGAATCAATTATGTATAATTATAACTTGTGGCAGATAATGGCAATTAACTGTAAATTTATCAAGTAATCGTTTTGGGTTGTAATAACTTTTAAATTGTGGATTCAAAGACTTGTACTTAATTCAATTTCATCTCTGAGACTATAACGGGTTGTGGTGTGTGTTAGTGTGGGGTCACAGCATAAGGTTATTATTATTAATTAAGTGAAGTGATATTGTGGAAAGAAAGACCGTGACGACCCGGATCCCCGACCCCGGATCTGGGGGTGTTACAGCAAATCCCCATCCTTGTTAAACTCGTCAGATGAATCTGAGTCATAATCTACAAGTTGCTAGTTTCCCTTTTAGGGTTCCAGATTTGAATTTTGGGAAGGTAAACAATGATCCAAAGAATTTAGCATAAAGATTAAAGTTCCCTTCTAATGTCTGTGAAGACATTTCCTTGTGACTCATCAGGTAATATCTGAATCATTGTCAACAAGTTACCGATCTGCGCCTATGTCAGATCTACTATCCGCAGATGCATCCAGGGGATTTAAGCCTGGGGAGGTAGATACTGACCACTAACATATGGCTTTTGGATCAGTATCCTCTCCTAACACCTGTAAAGGTAATTGGTCCATTAACGAACCTTGAACAATCAAATCTGACCTTAAAATGGTCGAAACTCTTGTTTCCGTCAACTCATCCTTTATGTGTGTAACCTTTCCTTGTGCATCAAGAATTATTTATATTTGAGGTGGTGACACTACATCGGATGCCCTGGCCGACAGGCAAATTTTAATAGACACACCCTGTTGAGAGAATGAATCTAGTAACTGTTTTTGTGCCTTTTCAACCATTACATCATTTTGAGAAGATGTATGGGGGTTAGCAGTTGTCTCGGTTTAAATACTACTCATCTATGTAGGAGACAGAGCTACTGGGTTGACTACAAAACCTTCCTTATGTGGTGCACTAAGGCACTATCTCCCTCACGCTCATTCATACTACATTTAGTGGTAAGAGAGTGTTGGTTGGTTCTGTTTTTGTGTTTGTCTTTACAGTCTGGGATAGACGTTGTGGGTTTTCAACCTCATGACTATCAATGAAAGAAAGTCATTGGAGACTGAACCTGTAACACAGAATATATGGCACTATAGAGATAAAATGTATTTAAGATTTATAATGAATAAAAATTATACATTTAATCTTTTGAGAGTAATGATGTACAATAGTGATTTCAAAAGATTTTACATGAAATAAGAAATCACTAATGTAGAAAGAAGTTTGATTTTGTTTTTCAATATGAATGAGTTTTTGATAAAACATTGATCACTTAGGGTAATGTCTAAGTAATTCTCATTCATGTCAAAAGCTTACAAATATCTGCAACATAATGTTAACAACATATCATTGACCGATACTTGTCAAGTACTTTAGATACTAATTGTTATGTTGCATAAGATTTAAAATAAAATAAAATAGAAATAATAATACAATACAAATAATAATAATAAAAACAAATATCAATGAATTAAATACCAAATATCTACCAACAAGATATCAGCATTCAATTTCATATATCATACAATATTTACAATTACAGAAAATACAAATAAAAACTTATATAAATATAGCAAAAATATAGAAACTATTTACAAGTTCAATGATAACATTATCAGCTTACAAACAGCCATATCCCTCTGATAAACCTTTGATGTTATCTCCAAAGGTAACCAGGGGGCCAGCTTTCTCAACCACATTTGACAGCAGGGCTCTATCTCCGGTCATATGTCTTGATGATCCACTGTCAAGAATCCACACTACCAGTTTCACCTGTTTAATGCCCTGCACTACAAATGGATTAGACCTTCTTCGGAACCCAAACTTGGTTGGGCCCGGCATACTTGTAGAATTGTCCTTTGTCAGGAAAAACAACATTTTTAATTTTAATGGTCTCAACTTTCTCAATGACTAAACATTTGACCTTGTAAATAGCCTTAACAAATTTCTGTTTAGGCTTAGGCACAAATGTCTCCTTTCTAGCCTTAGAAGGACTAGCAGTCTTAGACCTATCATGCTTCTTATTATTCACATGCTGACGAGGAGTAGTCTTATCACTAGAAACATGCTTACCATTAAAATAAGCATACATCAAATTAAAAGCACAAGACATACAATTAGCAACACCACATGCTTTATGAGAGTGATTAAGAACAGGCAATTTATGTATGGTAGACATGGCATTTTTGTTATCCAACTCATGTATGTCTGAGTTAGTCTCAGTTGCTTTCACAACTTTGACTGGAACTTTCGACACACTTGACTCGGAAACAACCTTCTCATTAGCATGATCTTCAGCACATATTTCTTCTTGAATAACAGAAGAGGTCGCATCAAATGGTTCAGCAATTGATGCTTTATAGAGGGGTTCATCAACACCCTTAAGCATATGTGGTACTTCCCTACCTTTAGCACAGACATGAGGATGGGAGTTTATGCCTAATTCTCCAATAGCAGCATTGTAATCATAACCTATTCCAGATGTTTGATTAACAGCTTGCTTACTGTAGAACTCTTTAGCCTTCGAACAAGAATTGAAGTAGGCTCTAACCTTAGTCTCAAGACCGGTGATCTTGTCTTTGAGAATAGTTTCGAGTTTTCTGTAACAGTTAACTCTATTCTCTAGAAAAGATACTTGTTCTTTTAATTTGTCTTGATTAATATGCACAAGTCTTAATTCATTGACCTCTTTCTCAAGGTCTTTGATCTGTAAACTTAACAGTTCATTATCACGACGTGCATTATCTAAGTTACCTCTTAGATGATAAACCATTTCAGCATCAGAAAGTTTTACCTCTATTCTTGACAATGAAGCTTTTCCATCAATAGCCATAAGAGCAAGATTTCCTTCTTCTTCATCTTCACTGTCAGTATCATCCCAGCTTCTTCCTTTTGCCAGATAAGCCCTTTCAGAGTTCTTTCTTACTTGCTTTGGCTTCCTACAATCTGTGGCAAAGTGTCCCAACTCATTGCAGTTATAGTATCTAATGGTGCTCCGATCAACCATCCCTGTTTTGTATCCACCACTGCTGGTGTTAGAGGATGAAGATCCACCTTTCTGGAATTTGTTGTAGTTGGACTTGTACTTAAGCTTGGGATTCCTCTTGAATCTGACATGGGATAATCTCTTGACAATTTGGGCCATTGACTCGTCTTCCAATTACTTCAGCTCTTCCAAGGAATAAAAACCATCACTTGATTGATTTGTAGTAGGAGGATCACATTCTGCTACTAACATATTTTCCTCAGCCTTGGAACACTGTACCATTCTCTCCAATTGTTGAGATTGATGTTGTTGTTGACCTTCAGCTACAAGTGCAGTAGATGTGCTGACCATTCTATCCTTCCCGTAGATTTCCTTCTGTTGAATCTGCTCCAACTCATAGGTTTTTAACACTCCATAGAGCCTGTCCAAAGAAATCTCACTCAGATCTCTAGCTTCTCTAATGGCAGTGATTCTATGTTCAAGATGAGTTGGCAGTGTTAAAAGGAACTTTTTGTTGACCTCCCTGATTGAATAAAATTTTCCATTGATGTTCAGGTTGTTGATCAACGCATTGTACCTCTCAAACACTTCAGTAATTCCTTCTCCTGGATTTGATTTGAAATGTTCATACTCAGAGGTTAGGATCTCCAACTTGTTCTCCCTAACTTCCTTTGTGCCTTCATTGATCACCTCAATAGTTTCCCACATGTGTTTGGAATTTTTACAGCTCATCACATGTCTGTTCATTAAGGGATCAAGGGAATCAATTAAAATTAATTGAAGGCTGGCATCCAAGGAGGCTTCTTCCTTTTCATCAGGAGTAAAATCTTCAGGATCTTTAGGATAGGTTCTGGCTTTGGTGATCACAACATCATCTACTATCACCTCCGGTTCAATAACCATCGGAGTTTTTATCCCCTTCTTTAACAAGTTTGAATACTTGGGATTTGCCACTTGAAAAAATAAGAGCATCTTCTTCTTCCACATAATATAATTCTCTTTATCAAATTATGGAATTTTAACGGTTCCAACTTTTTGTGAAGTCATTATGAATTTTTGAATGAATAAAAATTCAAGTAGTTGAAAAAAAACACAAAAAATCTAGGATCTTGATTTGTTCATTAATCAGAAGGCTCTGATACCAATTGTTAGGTCCCAATTTGTTTGTAGAAGGGGGGTTGAATACAAACAATACCGTTTAATCGAATAAAATGTGGAATAAAAAGGTGAAACAAAATTCAAGTTAAATAAGAATATTATTAAACTTGAAAGGTGTTACAACAACTGTATCGATTACCAGGAATTAATCTCAAATTAATTATCACAAATCTAGAATAAATTCGACATGAACTTTTTCTATTTTTGTAATAAAAAGATTCAAATGCTAAACGCAATTTGAGATTAAGTTCTAGGGATTTTGATCCGCTAGATTGTTACACAAGAACAAGATAAAGATTTCTAGTTGATTGGATTTAACTTTACAATCTAGAAATTGATCTTGAAGTTTTGCAGAGAAGATGAAATATTGTTCTGCTTCTTTTTCTTTTGTTCTCGGGTTCTGTATTGTTGGATTGGATATTCTAGATGTTGAATGTATTGCTGCTTCTCTCTTTAAGTAATCAACCGAATAGAATAGAGCTGGCATGACAATCCTTTTGAACTAGCAAGACTTTCGGTGAGACAATCAGTTGAGCTAGTATGACTTTCGGTATGACTATCAAATGAACTAGCAAGACTATCTCATTGAACTAGCAAGACAATCTGATTGAACTAGCAAGACAATCCTCTTCCAGTGTAACTTTCGGTAAGATAATTATTTGTACTAGCATGACTTTCGGTATGACTATTGATTGTCATACCGATTGTCATACTAGTACAATCAGTTTGACTTGCTGAATTTAAATGAATTTTAATCCAATTTAAATTCTGAAAATCCTTAATATTAATTCTGAATTAATTAATCAATTAATTTAATTAATCAAATAAATTAATCTTTGCAGATATAATTTATTTTCTTAATTAAATTATATGACTTAATTAATTAATAGAGAATTAATACTAACCCTGAGCAGCAACCAATCTTCTAAATATCTTCTGAAAATCACTGAGAATTATGAATCAATTCCACCACTTCAACGTTGACACTCGATGTACTGTTTGGTTCATGAGTGACTAACTTCCGTGACGTTTCTTCATGTCTTGACTTTGATACTTTGATTTTCTTCAGATTAAATCCTTGTAATTATTGATACTCTGACGAGATCTCTGTCACTTGATTAAATCCACACTCTTGATTTATATCACTGAGGCATGATCAATTTCTTGAACTCTTTCCAGTAAATTAATTCCTCAAGTCTGTAGATGAACATTGTTTCTGAATCCTTTGACAGATATTACTCTGTGAGATCTCTTTTGACGGTAGATCCACTATTTACTTATTACATTCTTATTTGAGTTGAGTTGAATCCTCGAATATACAAATAGGCTATGACATATGACTTACAAAACCACAGATGGAGATATGGTTATTCCAGCTCATTATGCTCCCAAGGATCCTTCTGAGTACACTGAACCTGAAAGAGAGAAAGTTTCCCTAGACAGTGCTTTGCAACTGATACTAATTGAGTAACTTGACAATGTAATGTATAATAACATTGTCAACTGTGACACTGCTAAACAGATCTGGGAAAAGATTGAAATACTTTATGAAGGAACTGAGGAGGTTAGGTCAAATCAAAGAAGAATATTGATTTCTCAGTATGAGGGTTTTATCGCTAAACCAAAGGAGGGTATTACTGATGTGTTTGAAAGGTTTAATAAGCTGATAAATGACTTGCAGCTTCATGATAAATTTTATGATGTTGAAGAAGTGAATTTGAAGTTCTTGCTTACTCTCCCTAACCATTTGGAACAAAAGATCTCTGCAATCAGAGAAGGAAGGGATTTGAGTAGAATCACACTGGAAGTGATTTATGGGAATCTGAAAACTTATGAACTTGAAATGATTCAAAAGAAATCATTAAGGGCTGGTCAAGGATATGTACTGGACGGCTCAAGTGTACTAATTGTGATGAGGTGGGCCATTTTGCTACAGAATGTAGGAAAGCCAAGAAGGCAAAGAAAGACAAAGCCTATCTTGAATTGGAAGCAAAGTATGATGCTCTTCTAAAGAAGCAACAAGGGAAAGCTTATATTGCTGAGGGCAAGAGCTGGGATGATTCAGATAATGATGAAGATGAAGAAGTTGGAAATTATGCACTCATGGCCTTGGAGCAAGGAGACTCTTCATCATCTAAATCACAGGTACCAACTCTTACCATAATTGATTTAAATGTGAGTCAATATAAGGAAACTGTTGAAAAGATGAGCACAGAAATGTTCCACATTCATACAAGCATGGTTGCTGCAAATGAGGAAGTTAGCAGATTGAAAAAGATCAATGAAAAACTTGAGAGTGAAAAACAAGAGACTGAATTATTGCTGGTTGAGCTTGATACTGCTAAGCAAGAAAATGCATACTTAAAGAAAAAATTAAAGTGTGCAAGTGAAATTGAAGCAGTATTGAGAGAAAAGCTGGAGAAGAATGAAGTGAAGCTGAAATCCTTTAAAAATGCTTCTGATTTGATTGGCCAATATCATGAAAAGAATAAGCCATGTGCAAACATTGCCATTGGTCTTGATTATGAGGGTTTGAACAACAAAAAGAAGACTGTCAGTGACAAAGGAAAATCAACTGAAGATGTTCCAATTATTTTGAAGAAAGTTGAATCACCTTTGTTCAAGGCATGTGAAGTGAACTTCAGTGAAGAAGAGTTGATCATCAAACAGGAGATAGATGACGAGGACAAGGAAAAGATAAATGATGAGACAACTCAGTCTTCCATCTCTGTTGAAACACCAAAAGCCAACCAAGAAACTAAGGAGCCTGTGAAGGAGATTAAAGCTGAACAGGTCAAAAAGAAAAAGAAGAATAGAAATGGAAAGATTGGGATAAACAAAAGCAATAATTTTGCTTATGTTGCAGATGCTCCTAGAAAGAGGAGTGAGAATTATGGATCAATGAATCACCTAACTCATCTTTGTAAAAAGATTGTTAGCAATCTACCTGAAGGAGTCTGCAAGTACAATGAAGCTAAGGCTAATGATCCCTATTCATTCTGTGACAAATTTGACTGCATTCCCTGCAACATGAAAGTGATGAAGAGTTGCCACAAATTGAGAATTGATCTCATAGAATCAAAAGTTGGTTCTATATCTAAAAGGGAAAATGCTCAACAGTTTATGAATTCCATTTTATCTGAAAATTCTCATTCTACTTCTGCAAAATTAGTTAACAAGAAGAAAGTGCGCAACACAGCTTGGGTAACTAAATACAATTAATCCTCATTATGTGCAGGGCAAAGGAAAGAAGGTCATATGGATCATTGATAGTGGATGTTCCAGGCATATGACAGGTGATAAGGCCCTGCTATCACAATTTGAGGAAATGGCTGGCCCTTTGGTGACCTTTGGAGACAACAGTAAATGATTCACAATGGGATATGGCAAGATTGTTTCTGGAAATATTGTCATTGAAGATGTAGCACTAGTTGCTGGACTAGAAGTAAATCTCTTAAGTGTTAGTCAATTTGCAGACAGAGGTTTTCAAGTTATTTTCAACAAAGGAGATTGTGCTTTTATTAGCAAAAAGACTGGTGAAATTGCTCTTAAAGGAGTAAGAAAGGGAAGCTTGTTTGTTGCAGACTTAGACTTAACAAATAAGGATGGAGTGTGTTGTTTCTACACCAAGGCATCATAAGAGCAAAGCAAATTATGGCATAAGAAGCTATCTCACCTAAATTTCAAAGCAATCAACACCTTAGTCAAGAAGGAGCTTGTGAGAGACATGCCCAGTCTGGAATTTGCTCAACTGGAAGTTTGTGAAGCTTGTCAGAAAGGAAAGATGAAAAGAACAAGTCACAAGTCAAAATCTGTGAATTCCATAAGTGCACCTCTGCAACTTATTCACATGGACTTGTTTGGACCAGTAAATGTCTTGTCCATTTCAAGGAACAAATATGCCCTTGTCATGGTTGATGATTTTTCAAGATACACTTGGGTTGAGTTCATGTACTCTAAAGATGAAACTTCAAACATTATAATTGAGCACATCAAGAAAATTGAGAAGCAAGCTGAAGGAAAAGTTAGTGTGAAAAGATTGAGGAGTGATAATGGAACAAAATTCAGAAACTCAACATTAAGTGAATTCTGCAAAAGCAAAGGTATTGTTCAAGAATTTTCAGCAGCTAAAACACCTCAACAGAATGGAGTAGTTAAGATGAAAAATAGAACATTGGTTGAAGCTGCTAGAACCTTGCTACAAGATGCTCAGTTGCCAACTAGTTTCTGGGAAGAGGCTGTTAATACTGCATGCTACACTCAAAACAGATATCTCATAAACAAAGCTCATGGCAAATCACCTTACTCAATCATGTCTAACAGGAAGCCTATAGTGAAGCATCTACATGTGTTTGGAAGCAAGTGTTATATTCTAAAAGACAACTCTGAATATGTAGGAAAATTTGACTCTAAAGTTTTTGAAGCAATTTTTGTGGGATATTCATTGGAAAGAACATCCTACAAAGTTTATGTGATTGATCAAAATAAAAATTAAGGAAAGCACGGATGTGACTTTTGATGATGACAAGTGTCCAGGCTTGGAATGCCTTGATGTAAATGATGCTGAAGCCCTTGCATTTGAAAATCTAACCATTGATAGTGATTCTGATGAGGAAGATGAAGTTGTGGCACAACAAGTGACAAATGAAGACACCTCTGAACAAAATCATGGGAATGAAAGCTCTCTTCAGACACCTGAATTTGATGGCACAAACTCAGGGGGAGAAGAAGAGAATGGAAATGACAGTCATGGTAATACTGAAGAAAATGATGAAGGCACTAGTCAACCGACATACACTATAAAGTGGGATAGGAGTCACACTGTAGAAGCCATTATTGGTGATCCCTCAGCTGGTGTGAGAACTAGAAGTGCAACTGCTAATGAATGCCTACATGCATATTTTCTATCTCAAGTAGAGCCCAAGAAAACTGAAGAAACCCTATTGGATCCTGATTGGATATGTGCTATGCAGGAGGAGCTGAATCAGTTTGAGAGAAACAAAGTCTGGAAATTAGTTCCTGCACCAAAGAATAGAAGCATAATTGGAACTAAGTGGGTGTACAGGAACAAAATGGATGAAAATGGAATTGTTACTAGAAACAAAGCAAGGTTGGTTGCTAAAGGCTACTCACAAGAAAAGGGAATTGACTATGATGAGACTTTTGCTCCTGTTGCAAGACTAGAAGCAATAAGAATTTTTCTGGCATTTACTGAACACTCAAATTTCAAGGTGTATCAAATGGATGTCAAGAGTGCTTTTCTTAATGGTGAACTAGAAGAAGAAGTTTATGTGCAACAGCCACCTGGCTTTGAAGATCCAGAATTCCCTAACTTTGTTTACAAATTACTCAAGGCTCTATATGGACTAAAACAGGAACCTAGAGCCTGGTATGACATACTGTCAGTATTTCAACTCAAACATGATTTTACCAGAGGTACTATTGATAAGACTCTCTTCTACAAGAAGCATGGTGAATATATGATCCTAGTTCAAATCTATGTGGATGATATCATCTTTAGATCTACTAATAAAAACTTTGTCAAAGATTCTCTAGGCTAAAGCAGAGTGAGTATGAAATGAGCATGATGGGAGAATTGAGTTACTTCCTTGGCCTTCAAGTTAGGCAAAGAAGTGATGGTATTTTCATCAGCCAAACCAAATATGTGAATGACTTATTGAAGAAATTTGGTATGGTGGATAGCTCATCTGCATCTACACCAATGTCTATTGCAACCAAGTTGGATGAAGACAAGAAAGGCAAGAGTGTGGATATTTCAAGCTACAAAGGGAGGATTGGATCATTGCTTTATTTGACTGCTAGTAGACCAGATATCATGTTTGCTACTTGTCTATATGCCAGATTTCAAGCCAATCCAAAGGAATCACATTTGATGGCTGTAAAAAGGATTTTCAGATACTTAAAGGGAACTCCTAACTTGGGATTATGGTATCCTAAGGGAATTGGTTTTAAAGCTGTTGGATACACAGATGCAGATTTTGCTGGATGCAGGGTTGATAGGAAAAGTCCTAGTGGAAGCTGTCAATTTCTTGGTCAAAGACTTGTATGCTGGTATAGTAAGAAACAGCAATCTGTGTCAACTTCCACAGCTGAGGCTAAATATATAGCTGCTGGAAGTTGTTGCGCTCAGGTGCTTTGGATTAGAAATCAGCTAATGGACTATGGTCTAGTGTTTCACAAAATTCCTATTATGTGTGACAATACTAGTGCCATATATATAATAGCTAATCTAGTTAATCATTCTAGAACAAAGCACATTGATGTTACGTATCATTTTATCAGGGAACATGCTGCAAATGGTACCATTGAGCTCAATTTTGTTCCAACAGAAAAATAATTAGCTGACATTTTTACTAAACCTTTGGATGAAGCAACCTTCACTAGACTTGTGAGTGAAATTGGAATGCTCAATTCTTCATCCTAAGGCAAGAACTCAGCTAATGTGTTGCAGCAGATTAATTTCTAATAAATCAACCTAGTTTGATTTAATTGGAAATTAACTGAAATATGAATTATAAATATTTCAGAATCTCTGTATATTTATCTTTCTTAAAAACTCATAAATTAACTTAGAATATTTCAAAATTCTAAGTAAACTGCTTAGTTGTTAATTTACATCTTAAATGTGTAAAATTTACACAAGGCAGAATTACAGTACTCAAAGGTATAGAGAACTGAGTTCTCGATAAGTCAAAATGACTTATCGACAAGTCATTTTAGAGTTCTCGAGTGAGTCCTCGACAAGTCTATTTACAGACTTCTCGAATGACTTCTCGATAAGCTCTATTATGACTTATCGGTAAGACCATGTAGAGTTCTCTAATAGTGTTAACTCACAGAGTTCTCGACAAGGATATTTTGAGACTTATCAATAACTCAGTACTAAAATAATTTAATTTAATGAATTATTTTAGATAAATACTTTTGGAAAATTTATTCTGATTTCGATTTGATTTAATTCAAATAAATTAGAATTATTTCAGTCCTTTTTGGACAAACTGGGTATTTATCAGAGTTCTCGATAAGTCATTTGACTTCTCGAATATACCTTTTTCATATTCGAAATTACTTCTCGATAAGTTTAATATCAAACGTTTATTTGACTTCTCGATAAGTATTTTACTATTTCTATAAATACCCAGACTTCTCAATACACACACTGCACTTACACCTTTTCAAGATCTCAAGTGACCTAGCTTTCAGACAAAAAGGCAATTTCTCTCTCGTTTTTGCTCCTTTCTCAAAACGTTTTCTTACCCACTACTTCTAAACACTACAATGGCACAAAACATTGTTAGAGCTATCATTCCAGAGAAGGGAACTAACTTTATTGCTTTTCTTGATGCTAACCAAGCCCCTGATAGTTTCAAGGGGTTTGTGAAGTTTCTTTCAGAATCCTACATTGCAGGTTCTTTAACTGCAAGTCCTGTGTTGTATTTGGATGTTCTTCATGAATTTTGGACATCAGCTATAACTAGGACAGTTGTTCTAGAGAATGTCACTTCTATTGTGGTCACATGCACAATTGGAGGCCAGGAACTTGATTTTTCAGCTGCTGATGTGAATACAGCCCTGGGATTGCCAACTGAGGATTATGGAGAGATGCCAACTGCAGATGAGCTGAGTGAATTCATGGACTTCATCAACTACAGTGGCTCAATCAACTTGGCAAGCCTGAACAGAACAAACCTTAGGAAGGAATGGTCCTTTATGTTTGATTCTGTAGTGAGGGCTTTCACTTGCAGAAAAACTGGCTTTGACAACATCTCCAGTGTGGTGCAGAAGCTGGTGTTCTCAATAGCTCATAACAGGCATCTGAATGTTGGAAGTCTAATTCTGGAGGAGCTGGCTACCAGGCTTACTATGCCTTTGAAGAATAGAGGTAAAGAAATCTTTTTGCCAAGGTTTATTATGTCTACGTTCGCTCATAAAGTCAATGACATACATTTGTTAGCTGGTATTGATAGTAGTAGAATTCGCAATTGCAAGCAAGTGTCCAAAATCATATTTGGCTCACTTACTTCAAAGAAAAAGGTGAGTGTAAGTCTCAGAATCACTCCATTTATGTTGGAGAGATTCAGGACTTATCCTTACCCTATGCCACACATGAGGGCTCCTAAATTTGCTAGTTCAGCTATGGTTCCTGATCCTGTGGAAGCACAAGCACAGGCACACCAACAGGGACCTTCCAAGGCTGCAGCCCTTTCTTCTAAACCATTAGATGTTAGCAAACCAACCACTTTAGTCTCTCAAAAGACTGAAGTGAGTAAAAAGAAGAGAAAGGAACCAACCCTTGTTGTTGTAAATGAGAGTGAAACATTTCAAACTAAACCAGAGTCACCCTTGGTCAAGAAACCAAAGAAGAGTAAGTTACCAGAGCTGACCACTCTAGACACCTCCGTGTCCTCCCAAAAGGGCACAGTTGAACAAATGGGGAGTGAACAGTTACTAGTTGCATCCTCTTAACAGGGTGTATCTATTGAAAAGAGCATTCACCCCAATACATCCTGTACTGAGTCAGCACAACCTGCACCTAGAGTGTATGGTAGAAGAAATAAGGATGGCACACACAGTGAGGGCATATCACTTGAAGCTCCCTCATCCATTCTGGGGAAGCTGCCAGTACTCACAACTGAACAAACTTCTCTAATCTCCCAAATTTCTTCATCATATAGAGCACTTGAATCTGATTCTCAAGTGCACCAACACTCAAGTGACATGGTTCATGAAACTGTGCTCACCACCCAGAATCAACATCTAGATGGTGAGAGACTACTAGCTGGGGTAGATCTTGATGACACCATCACAAACATGGGGGTTTCATCAGTTTTTACTGAAGATCACATGGTCACTCTTACACCTTCATGTGCACCATCATCTTCACAGATGAATAGGTTTGAGGGTAGTACTCCTGAGGGGGAGCTATATAAATCCTCTCAATTCAATTGGAGGTTCCTTTAGAAGGAACAACTCCCCTCAAAACCCTAACTGAAATTGCCTTCACAGTTTAAGCTAGGAGTACAATTGCCAATGACCTTGAAATGGGAGAGGCAAGTCCATCACATTTATATGACAGTGCTCTGCAAGGTGCACAAAGGTTTGAGGCTGGTGTACATGACAGTAACCCAGTCAACTCCTCTCCAATTCCAATGGAGGTTCCTACTACATGTGGTGAACAACAAACTATCAAAATCACAGGTTTATCTGTGAGTCAAACTGTGACTTCAGTCACAGGTGGTAATGTAAACATTTCTCAATAGCCATCCTCATCTCAATCCAACCAACCACATGTCATGGCTCAATGGCTACAAGATATGGAAGCTCAGCCTTCTACAGTTGATGATATGTTGGTAGATTAAATCTCAGGCTTGGCCAATCTTTCTCAGTAATTGCTCACTTCAGACATGGGGAACCAGGACTATCAAGCTATACTGCTATGCTTCAATGAAGAGGTTGAACAACAGAAGGAGAAGATAGTAGAAGAGGCTGAAGAAGATGGAAATGTAGATGCCTGGTTGTCTGGTGACCATGTGGCAGAAATGGATGAAGTTTTGGCTAGATTCAGGAGAGAATACATAACTATCTTGGGAAGCAATGCTAAAACTCTCACTCCTCCTGAAGTCTATGATGCCATTATGGATGTGCATAAAGCTCAACTCAAGGCTTTCCATCTCTTTGGAAAGGCCCTTGACGTGAAATTGACTGGACATGAAGATAAAAGTCAGGAGGTTGATCAAGGAAAAGATGGATGACATTGTGCCTTCTCAAAAGGACATCAAAAATCAATTCCAGTCTTTCTCAGAGAAAATGTCAAGGATGGATCTGGCCTCCATAGAGAAGGAAGTGTCAAAAATGAAGAGCTCTTTCAAGGCCCTGTTTGATCAAGTTCAAGCTCATATCACAAATTCAAATGATACCAGGGTCAAGCTAGATCAAATTCATTTTGCTAGGTATGAGCCTTCATTTCTTCTCATGGAAGGTGTCAGAAAAGCTGTTGATGAACACTTTGGGTCCTTTTCCACCAAAACCTCTACTCCTCAAATAAGAGAACTTCAAGATCAAATTTCTTCACTTCAAGCTTCCAACTCAGATTTATCTTCACAAGTCAGAGCTCTAACTACATTGGTTGAGAGTTAACAGCATGATATTCAGGCCCAAGTGGAGTCTCATAAGCATTTACAAATGCAGAATACAGTTGCTTTGGGAGAAATTATAGGAAAACTCAACATACCACTGCCAGCATTGCCTGAAGCTGTAAGACCTGAGATTCCTACTCCCCTACTCATGCCTATCACCAAGACTAAAGGGGAGATAGATGCAATGCTAGCACAATCAACACTCAAAAGTCAAGAACAAGGTCTAGAACAAGAGAGGCTTCTTATGGCTGCTCAAGGTCCAGGAATGACACAAGAGTTTGACAACTTGTTCACTGGATTAAGGAACTCTCTCAACAACAATTTCTTCACTTACAGAAAGACCTTGGAGAAGACTATCAATTATATCAGGGTGCTGCAGATCCCAGTCAAGGACCAGTTTTTGGAGAAAAGGATAGTGATCAATCTTAATGATTCTGGTGTAGACAGATGTATGCAAGTCAACTTCAATTATCTAATTTCCAGAAGAGCATCTGAAATAGACATTCTTATTAACAAAGTCAGGATAATCAACAATGAAGAGAAAATGCTACTAGCAGAGTTGAAGAAGGCTCAAGAAGCTGCATTTCCAGAAGCCTACCTACATCCAAACAAAGGGGTGCACTATATCTACTCTACAACCAAGCAACTGAAACATTTCCAAGTACCTAAAAACTGTGGCATGGCCAACAGAAGACTGATAATGGTACTTGAGTCTGAGCTAAAAAGTAATAAATTGAATACTGGTGAAGATGAAGCTATGATCAAGATTCTGAGGAGATACATTGATAACCCTGAAGCCAATTTGCCTAAAACTCAAATCAACACAGATGACTTGGGTGATGATGAACAGAAGAAAGATGGTCAAAATCCTTTTGGCTCAAACTCAATTCAATCTAGCAAGGCAATTGGTGGGAAAGGTGATAGTGAGAAAGAGAATGAGAAGAAAAGTGGATATGAGACTCAAAGGAGGGGTGGAAGGAGACAAAGACAAAATAATGATACCTCACAACCTCTCTAAACCCTAAATATCCAAATACCAATTGCTAAACCTTCACATTCAATCTCATCAAAAACTGCTCAACCTCAAACCTCTAAGCCTAAATATTTCTACAAGCTCACAGCAAACTCTCTCCTCAAAACTCAAATCACTCACAGCCATACTTCTCTGAAAAGACTCAAAACTATACCTTCATTCAAGACACCCCATAAACACACTTCAAAACAGTTGGAATAGGTTCAAAAGAAGCCAAGGTCAAGAGAAGAATCAGAAGACAAAGAAGACACCTGATAGCTGAATTTCTCAATGATCATGGATTTGGTGAAAAGGCCATCTGGAACAGATATGATCAAAATGATTTCTAACTTCCAAATATTGTGGATTCAGATGAAGACTACTTCCAACAGCTAGCTGAAAGAATTGTCAGAGTTTGGGTTGTTCACATCAAAGAAGTTAGAATCTATTACAGTGATGGGTTCTTTGAAAAGATTGGAGACAGACTAATGGATTCCCTCTCAATTATTGAACTGAAAAGGGTGATAAACTTGATGAATGGTAAAGACTCAGCCATTAAGGCATGGAGAACAGTATTAGCAGTATTTGTGGTTAACAGAGAGCATATGAGGGATAAACATAGAGATTTGCTAGCTGAAAAGAGGAGAAAGTATGAGCATGACATTGATGAGTATATCAGAAGATCAGAAGAATTGAAGGCAGCAGGCAAGAGCAGAATATCAAAGGATGGAAGATTTCTGAAAATAAAAGCTGGCTCTTTGTCAAGTTATAGGATAAGGATGTTAGCTAGATATCATAAGCCAGATTTGCTGAAACTAATAGAAGCTCTAACTGACACCCCCATCCTAGAAGAATTGGAAATACTTGTGCAAATTAAGAACATAATTGAGAAAGAATCAGACAGATCAGTCTTTACTTAATTATTGTAAACTGTCAAATATTCACTGTACAAGTGTTGTATCAGCTTTTGTATTGTCTTATTTTCATTCTTTAACTTGGGGTTAGTCTTTTTTAACAGGCATGAATTTGTGATAAGCAATCTTCTCACAAATTGGGGGAGATGGTTGTGCAAGACATGCCTGTATCATAGCAAGACTAAGTCATGCTGACAACCCTGAAATTAGTTGTATTGTAACCTTAATCTGTAATTCATACTTATAACACTTAATGTCTGTAAAATATAAATGGAGCAGACTGGAGCATTTTTCTCTAAACAGTGTCAAGCCTAAGAATTCTATCTGGAAGAAGATCAAGAAGATCATGCCTCAGAATAATTATGAAGAAGCTTGGAGTTGAATAAATCTGTTTGGTGTAAAACATTATAAGTCAAGATCTCTACAAGTCACAGATTTAGTATTATAGAGAAGTCATTCGAGAACTCAGGAATTGCCTATCGAGAACTCAGGAACTGTCTATCGAGAACCTAGGAAATGCTATTGGAGATATCGATAAGTCATATACCCATTTGAGAACTCAGATATATCGACAAGTATACATTCATTAGAGAACTCTGAGTTATCGATAAGCCAAAGCCCATTAGAGAACTCTGAGTTATCGATAAACCAAAATTCACTAGAGAACTCAGAGTTGTCGATAAGTCAAGGCAACAATGAAGTTTCAGGGATATCGACAAGCCAACATGCCTATCGAGATGTCGAGTTCTCTACAGCTTAATTAGAGATCTCGAAGTGAAGAAATTTCTCTAAGTACAGAATTGCAGAACAGTTTAATATCCAAGGTTGCAGGTCAACAAACAATTCACATAGCTGGATTGACAAGTCTACAAAAAGCAGCTTAAGAGATGTGCAAGATCAATGACAAAGATTAACTGACAGAGGAGATTAAAGTAAACACGGGATGCTAAAAGATATGCTAAGCTAGAAATGGAAGATTTGCTTTTCTATAAATAGAAATGACAAGTGACAGTTTAGAAAAGCTAATAGCATGTTTATTATCCACTGTGTAAACCAGCAGTTAACTGAGTTATAAAGTTAACACCGGTCCTCTAGTTAAGTAGAACAATCTAGATAGAAAATTATGTGTTCTCTCTCAAGAAAGAAGCAAAGTTCTAAAACAAGAACTTAGAGATTTTATAGCAAAACACTGCTTGATTTTTAATATAAAATTAAGTGAGTTTTAAAGATCTTTGTTTTACATATTTGTACAGTTATTTATGTTTAACATCTATTCTACTAAATCATTGATAACAACCAACTGCTAAAGCCTAAGTCGATCAAAAATCAAACATTTAAGCCAAAACACATTCACCCCCACCCCTCTGTGTTGTATTCATACCTAATAAGATATAATCTCAACTCAGTAATATCATCAGTATGGAAGGCATAAGTTGTTTGAGGTACCTTCAATTCAGCAGTTTCAGGACTGCTATCAGCATTTGCCATCAGGGCATAGTTTACCTCATGTTCAGAATCTGAAGTGTCTGTCCAACATTTCTTCTTTGTGACAAGTGCTTTTCCTTTGTCACTTTTTCCTTTCTTGCAGTCAGGAGATATGTGGCCTCTTTCACCACAGTTGTAGCATTTGACATTTGAGTTGTCTCCTCTGTCAGACTTTCCTCATTTGCCTTCAGACTTTCTGAAACCTTTCTTATCAGAACTTCCACTTTTCTTGGAAAACTTCTTGCCTTTTCTGAATTTCCTGTAGGCTATCTTTGTGATACCCTTCACCATAAGAGCACACAATTTTATCATCTCTTCATCAGCATCCATTTCAGGTAAACTTTCAGTTTCTGATTCATCATCATCAGAATATGATGACTCTGAATCAGACTTTATGATGAGAGGCTTTCCTTTGCCCCTTTTTGAGGCAGCCATTTTAGGAGATTCCTCCTCAGCCTTAAGAGCAACTGTCCTTGACTTTCTTCCATACCTCTTGCTCCTTTGATCCATCTCAAGTTCATAAGTCTAGAGTATACCATAAATTTCATCAAGAGTAGTTTCAGTAAGCTCATAGTTGTCTCTTATGGTAGCAGACTTCAAATCCCAATTTTCAGGAAGAGCTAAAAGGAATTTTAGATTTGAATCTTCAAGATCATATTCCTTGTCCACCAGTGACAGATCATTCAAGAGTTTGACAAACCTGTCATATAAGTTAGTTAAAGACTCATCAACTTTTGAGTCAAAGTGCTCATACTCTTGAGTGAGTATAGTCCTCCTATTCTTCTTGATTCCATCAGTTCCCTGACATCTTGTCTCCAAAGCATCCCATATCTCCTTTGCAGTTTTGCAATTAATTACCCTGTTTGACATGACATTTTCAATGGCACTATGCAGCAAATATCTTACCCTTGCATCCTTGGCAATAGATGAGATGTCTTCAGCTGTGTACTCACCTTTATCCTTTGGTATGGTCTTTGCTGGTTGATTAGCAACTACAACAGAGAGCCTACCAAGCAATTTCGGTCATTCATTCATTAATTCTGTCAAGGTATTCTGGATCTGTAGCTTCCAGAAACATAGTCATTTTCACTTTCCATATGGAATACTCAGAAGGTCTCAGTATGGGAACCCTAATAGTCTCATATCGACTGTGGGTTTGAGTCTTTTGAGTTTCTTCAGTTTTAGCGGGCTTGGTTGGAGTTTGTGCTTCTTCAGACATGATTGTTTGGATCTTTATTGTATTTGTGTTAACAGATAAGCTCTGATACCAATTGTTAGGTCACACAACACTATAGAAGGGGGTTATATACAGTATATATACAATCAAATCGATTTAACACAAGTATGTAACAAAGATCAAGTATATTAAATAAACTCTGTTACAATAAGAACTATTGTTCTCTCTCAGTGATGAACAAATATCACTAAGAGCTGCTAGGTTACAATGTATAATCTTCTCGATAATGATAACACATATAGTGTAAACCCCTAAGTCTGTGTTTATATAGTACACAGTTACAAGATAACTTCTAATTGATATGGAATATAATTCTGTCTCCTAAAATATATCAATTAGATATCTTCTACAAGTCTTCCAGTCTTCTAACTCTTTCCATGCATATCCTCTTTTGTTTTAGTCTCGATCTTCTACTATAAATCAGCTTTCTTCCTTATATGAAAGTCTTCCCGCACTTAAGTTCTGATATGACCTTAAGTTCTGATATTAAGTTCTCACTTCCAGTAATTCCTGATTTCAGTAAGTCCTGATTTGTCCTATTGTTAAGTTCTGAAAACTAAACACAAATCATATTAAACATGACATCTCAAATATATCTAACATCTCTCAAGGGGTCTTATGCCCTTATTAAGTGTTAATAAACTCCAATAAAGGTATAAATATCATCCACTATATGATTTGGTTGAGATATAAGTTTGAGTTTACGATATGTTTAAGTTAATATGGATTCAAGGAGTTTGGATTATGAATAATGATTTCTTGATGGTTAGTTGTTGTGAGTTGATGTTGTTAAAGTTTACATAGAGCTTATAAACTGAACTTGTAAGAAATATTGTGGATTTGGGGATTGGTTTGTTTTTAAATGGATTTAACGTAGTTAAACCGTAAATCGTTACGCGTTTAGCCGTTATAATATTCGTGTGCCTTTAGGACTATTTTGAAGCATAATTCTGAACTGTAAAACTTATTTTTTTTAAACACCAATGGACATGAATGTAAAGATATTTTTTTCTAGTTTGTAACCATATAAATATCGTGTCGAGACTATTTTTGTTAAAGGAATTTAATCTGACCTTGATGAAATAAAGAAGTCTCATGTTGCTGTCAAGGAGAAAATTGATGGATTTTTGCTTCACACACCTACCTCAGCTGAATTCAAAAGTGTTAAAAATACTATCATAGATGTTGTTGAATCTCAACACAGCATGGCCTCTAGACTTTCCTCCTTAGAAGATAAGGTCTCTTCTATAGGCTACAAACTGGATGCTATATTTTCTCTTCTTTCAAATACTGATGCCAAGAAGGGGGAGAAGATAGTTGCTCAAAATATAGACCAGATTCTATTCAGACAAAGGATAAAGATATTGATGATGATGGTGATAAGAAAAACAATCCATTTACAGATGTTCAAATTGCTTCTACTGCTCAACAACCTCAACATTCCAAGAAGACTGGTTCTTCAGGACAAAGAAAGTCTACTGGTACTCATAAAGCTAAGCACAAGACTACTGCTTGTGCTCCTGAGGATGATGACGTTACAATCTCTAATTTAGCATATGCTAAGGGATTATTCTTTCCTTACTGGCATAAGGAAACAGGTAAAGAGATTGTCTTGTACTACAAAGATAAGAGGTTTGAGCAAAAAAATGCTAGGAGTGCTCTTGGGTATATAACTGAAGAATTTCCTGATCTAACACCTGAAGAAGCAGTTATGCAACAAAAGGAGTTAATGGCTCAAATTGAAGCTGAAGCAAACACTTCGAAAGGAAGAGGAAAAAGAGGTGGGAGATCTACAAGAGCT
Organism: Apium graveolens; assembly: GCF_009905375.1. NCBI lineage: Eukaryota > Viridiplantae > Streptophyta > Magnoliopsida > Apiales > Apiaceae > Apium > Apium graveolens. Next base: position 32,061,630 of record NC_133651.1, read on the forward strand.
AGAGGAAGAGGAAGAACTTCTAAATCAAGTCAAGTGACTTGTTAGGTCCCAATTTGTTTGTAGAAGGGGGGGTTGAATACAAACAGTACCAAATAATCGAATAAATGCGGAATAAAAAATGTAAACCAAAATTCAAGTTAAATAAAAATATTATTAAACTTGAAAGGTGTTACAACAACTGTATCGATTACAAGGTATTAATCTCAAATCAATTATCACAAATCTAGAATAAATTCGACATGAACTTTTTCTATTTTTGCAATAATTAGAATCAAATGCTAAACGCGATTTGAGATTAAGTTCTAGAAATTTTGATCCGCTAGATTGTTACACAAGAACAAGATAAAGATTTCTAGTTGATTGGATTTAACTTTGCAATCTAGAAATTGATCTTTGAATTTCAGCAGAGAACAATGAAATATTTCTTAGGCGGCTGCTGTGTTCTTGTATTTTTTAGTGAGTGAATGTCTTCTGCTTCTTTTTCTTTTTGTATGCAATCCAACAAAATTACTTGAACTGCAATGACAATCGGTAGGACAATCTCTTTGGCTCAGCAAGACTTTCAGTAGGACTTTCAATTGTACTAGCAAGACAATCTGATTGAACTACAATGACTATCGGTATGACAATCAGTTGAACTAGCAAGACAATCTCCTTCCTAGTGTAACTTTCGGTATGACAATTCAGATTGTCATGCTAGTTCATTTTCAATTGTCTTGCTGATTTAAGACTGTTTTTAAACCAATTAAACTTCTGAAAATTCCTAAAATTAATTCAGAATTAATTATTCAATTAATTCAATTAATAATAAATTATTCTTCGCAGATATAATTTATTTTCTTAATTAAATTAGATGACTTAATTAATTAATAGAGAATTAATTCTAGTCTTGAGCAGCAACCATTCTTCTGCAAATCTTCTGAAAATCACTGAAAATTATGAATCAATTCCACCACTTCAACGTTGACACTCGATGTACTGTCTGGTTCATGAGTGACTAACTTCCGTGACGTTTCTTCATGTCTTGACTTTGATACTCTGATTTTCTTCAGATTAAATCCTTGTAATAAATGATACCCTGACGAGATCTCTGTCACTTGATTAAATCCACGATCTTGATTTATATCACTGAGGCATGATCAAATTCTTGAACTTCTTCCAGTGAATTAACTCCTCAAGTCTGTAGATGAACCTTGTTTCTGAATCCTTTGACAGATATTACTTTGCGAGATCTCTCTGACGGTAGATCCACTATTTACTTATTACATTCTTATTTGAGTTGAGTTGAATCCTCGAATATACAAATAGGCTATGACATATGACTTACATGACTGCATTTAACTCTACTTTTCTGAATTTTCTATCCAGAGAAGGTTATGTTCATGTACAAGTACATGAAGGAGATGAAGAAGTTCAGAAGCCAGAAGAGTTAATTATACATAGAAAGAAAAGATCAGCCACTGACATTGATCAAGCTGATACAGCAAATCAGAATGTAACTCCTGCTACAGACACAAATCCTGAGGTAAAAGCAGCTCCTGATGTTATGAACCTGATAACTGATTTTGGCTCTGATGAAAAAGTGATCGAAGCATTAAATGAGTCAGCCCTTACTACAGTAGTCACTCCTCATATTTCAGAGGTTAATGAAAAAGAAAAGTTTGATAGAAGGAAAGCTGATCAAGCATGCAAAGATTATGTGCAGAGAGTTTTAAAATCAAAGAGAGAACTATGGCATAAAGAAAAAGGGAAGATTCATGATCTTTCTACAAGTTATGCTCCTCTCAGCAAGAAGGATAGAAGATGGAAAGACATTTATACATTCGATTATCCTAAATGGTTCAAGCATGTTGAATTTGTGTCAACATGGTTAAGAGATTCTAATTCAGAACAGAAAGATGTTAATAAGTCCATCAAGAAACCTTCTTGGGTGGAATACAATAAAAAAATGAAACTTGTCAAATCTCCAACCGGAGGAGGCATTGGTCATTCTGATATGGAGATTCTAATATCTGATCTGCTGGATACAAATACTCTGACTGAGAATCTTGGTGAAAGAATTTCTCCTTCTCATCTTGAGAAAGTTGAAGCTCTGAAGATCATCTATAGAAAGATAAATGATAATGATGACAGAGAAGAGATTCTGTACTTTTTCAGGGATGGTAAAGTAAAGAGCTTTACATTGCAGCAACTTTTAAAGAAGACTGTGACAGAATTGAAATACATTCACTATCTTCTTAGAGTTGAGAACAGTGTCGCCAGAAATTGGTCTTCTATGATACTTGAAGTCATCAGAAGAAGAGTCATGACAAAAGATGATAAATACAATGGTGATTATGTTCATGAGTACAGAACTTATACTGGTCAAGAAATAAAGATGAAAAGGGGAGCTGCAGTGCTACAAGTTTTTCTCAACAGTCCTCAGTTATCCTTCAGTCCTGATCATGAAGATGTCAGTCTAAGCTTCATGTTTATTGGTGATCTTGAGATAAACAAAAGCTCAATTTCTAAGTTGAGATCAGCCATCTATCAGCTTGGAGAGGACACTGAAGAGAAGAGAGAGTTGAAAAAAAGCTTGTCAAAGTCCTACGAGACAAGGAGGAAGAAAGATTGAAAAACTTTCTGGAAACAACTGTCAGTTATCTGAAGATACTGAAGTAAACTTTGCTCCTTGTACATTTTGTAGATTGGTTTTGGCATCATTGAAAATGGAATTTTTGTTTCATTACATTAAGCATAAATTAGGGGATATTGTTATATATTGAATTCTCAATGATCAAAAGAAGCTCAGTATCTGGCTGTTTGGTGTCATCAGTATTTGATGTGTCGTCAGGATTTGACACATCATCAGCATTTGGATGTCATCAGTATTTGGAGACAGTCATCTTAGAAGATTTGTTCTGTTCCTTGTATTGTGGAGTAGATATCTTTTACGTCTGAGTTATAGGACTTTATCTATTCAGTTAAAGATATGTATCAGTTTCAATTAGTTTTTGATAATGCATATCTTAGATTGATTTATTGTAGCTGTGTAGTATATAAACACAGTTTAGGTCATCACTTAGTATATCGATCTCGAGTATCATTCGACCTAGCAGCTCTCAAGAACATCAGTATTTTTTGAGAGAGTTTTGTAACATTTTTTATCATATATATAAAAAGATGTTATATTTTATTACTTGTTCGAAACATTTATACAATTGTATCCAACCCCCCTTAAATAATTGTATCTTCACTAGGCAACAGAATAATACCGGATTTCAATCGATAACGCTAGATAGTAGCGTTGTGTATATGAGGTATATATTAGACCGAGGATCAGTCAGTAAAAGTTGATGAAAATTCGGAAGTATTCCGGAGGTGTTTTATTTAAGAATATTAACGCTAGCGAGTAGCGTGGCATATATATTTTAGACAGAGAGTCGGTCGGTATAATTTATTCAAAAACCCGGAAGTATTCCGGAGATATTTTGGACGAGTAAAGTCCGCATCTATTTTATTATAAGGGACTCGGTGACGAATTTATTCAAAAAATAATTTTTAAAGAGCGTATCCCCTCGACTTTTATTAATTATTTAACGATGAATATTATTCCGGATATTCATTTAAAAGAAGAAGTATTCCTAGAAGATTACTTTATTAATAATTTCTGTTATGGATAAAAACTAAGGTTATTATTTGCTGTATTTATTACCAAGATTCGGGAGCTCAAGGCCTTTAATGGCTGCTCTCGTGTTTCGTAGCTTAATTCTGCCTTTACGAGATGCCTACGTATCTCTGTGAATTAGAGAATCAAGCCAAAAACGTAGTTCTGATTGGTGGGGTAAGACCCCTTATATAAATGTTGGGAGTCCTTGAATTGGACTAAGTATAGGAGACTTGATGGGCAAGTCTCATAATTAGAATGGACTTTGGAGTCCTAGATAGTGGGAAACTGATTCCTTATCCTTTTAGGTCCCCTTGAGGCTAATCTATAAGGATTTATATCCTTATCGGGACTCTTCTCAATAGCTGATTTTCCCTTATTAATTAATTACGAAATTAATTAATAATCAGGGCTTTTGGGCCTTCTTTATTCCATCAGGCCTGATCTGGTCCATCAGGCTTAACCTTTCCGGTCTGAGTATCACATATCTTTTTATTGGGCCTAGCAGCCCATACCTTGCAGTATTTAATTATACTATCATAATTTATTTATCCCTATCATTTGCCCCCCAACTTTTGGGAAACATCGATTAGGTTTCGCAGAAGTTAAGTCTATTCATTCCCTTACAGGGTTTTGTTTTTGCGTAAAGTGTGGAGCGACCTACACATTTACAATGAATCTTCCTTTTATTCATGAATTATCTTAATTTCCAGGAATTTTTCCCTAATTTTCTGGGATTTTCCCTAATTTTTTGGGGGTTTATCCTTAATTTCTGGATTTTTCCCTAATTTTCTGGGGTTTATCCTTAATTTCTGGATTTTTCCCTAATTTTCTGGGATTTTCCCTAATTTTCTGGATTTTTCCCTAATTTTCTGGGATTTTCCCTAATTTTCTGGATTTTTCCCTAATTTTCTGGGATTTATCCTTATTTTTCTGGATTTTTCCCTAATTTCTGGGATTTATCCTTATTTTTCCTGGATTTATTCCTTATTCCTGAAAATATTAGTATTTTTTAGAAATTATTTAAGGAATTTCCTTATTTTTCTGCAATTTTCCAGGAATTTTTCCTTCCCTTTTTCTTCTTTTTTCTTCATTTTCTTTCTTCTTTTTTTTTTTTACAGATTTCGACCAGGAATCCATTCGACCAAGATCCTGGTCGAATTAACCTTCAAGTTGCCCTGGTCGACAAGATTTCGGGCAGGATGCTTTCGATCAGGAATCCTGGTCGATTTTCAGCCAGGATTTTCACTCCCTTTTTCCTTCTTTCTTTTTTTTTTGTCGACTAAGAATTTTTCGACTAGGATTTTCGTCCCTTTCGGTCAGGATTTTTGTGTTTCTGACCGAATTAACCATCTTTCTTGCCTTGGTCGAAGCAATTTCAAGCAGGATTGTTTCGACCAGGATTTTCATTTGATTTCTAATCGAATGAGTTTAAATTCTGGTCGATTTATGCTTAGTTTTTAGCCTTGATCGACAGAACTTTGACCTCAGGAGCTTCAATCAGGATTCCTTCGTGATTCTTGGTCGAATGGACCTTCTTTCTGGTTGAATTAAGGCCGTTTTTTAGCCTTGATCGACAGGGTTTCGACCTCAAGTTATTCGACCAAGATTTCCTCACGTTTTCTGGTCGAATGGGTCAGGAATAATTATTTTTATATCCTTTTACCTTGAAGTTGGGCCATACGTCTGGGCTGGACTCTTTTGGGTCCTTGATTTGGGCCTGGATTTCTTGGGCCACCCTCTTAATGGGTCTTCATCCTGGGCCCATTTCTTAAATCTGGGCTTTGTTTGTCAACTAATTGGGCCCTCTTTCTGGGCTTTCTTGGACTGGGCCTTCTCTATATTTTTTATCATGTTTTAATATCCAAGGCCCATTCAAACTTGGGTTGGGCTTGAACTATTAAGCCTGACTTCCAGAATATTCTGGAATTTCTATATCATTCCAGATTTTTTCATAATTTTCTAAGATTTTTCAAAAATAATCTGGAACATTCCAGATTCTTCCATTTTTGGGCCCATATGGGCTTTTTGAGGCCCAATTTAGCTTTCAGGTGCCTATATATAGGTGGGGGGTGTGCATTCACTTCACACTCTTCACTCTTCACTCTTCCTTTCATCTCAAACCTTCTAACCTTCTCCTCTCTCAAATCCCCTCCTTTAGCTTTCCAAGCCTTTTCCAGCTTTACTAAATGGCTGACAAGAGTTCCGAGAGGGCGGCCAAGATAGCCTCGGCTTCAAAACGAGGTAAGGATATCGAGATCCGTTCTTCGTATATGTCTTTAATTGATATGATTAACACTAGGGGGGATGAATATCCCTCCACTGCACATCTCGACTCTTTTAATCATTGTAATACTTGGCACAACATAGATTTCAATAAACTAAATGCTCGTTATAACGTCCTTCCTCCTCTTAGATTAGTTCCAGTCTCTGGTGGTGACCGTACTTGCCACTGGAGACCCGACACTCTCTTCATTTATACAGATGCCCTTAATGCTGGGCTTAGGTTTCCTTTCCATCCTTTTATTCCTCATCTTTTGGCTGATTTACAAATCAACCCGTGTCAGCTTCCTCCAAACGCCTGGAGGAACATTCTATGTTTTATGGTCTGCTGCCTTAGGGAGGGCTTCCCTCTTTCTGTAGCTGTTTTTAGGAAGGTCTTTCAATGCTATAATAGTTCTTCCAGTATCTGTGGCTGGGTCTATGTCAAGCAAAGGCCCAAAAGCAAACATATCTTTAACAGCGCCTCTATTCCTGATAATAATCAAAATTGGAGGAATAGTTTCGTTGGGTTACGTTGGGAGAATGGTGACTGGGGCACACTTTTTCGATCTTCCTTCAGGAAGGTCAGTGATGGTAGCCTCAAATCCATTCACTTAACTCCTGAAGAAACTATTATTTATAATGGGCTTACTCAGGATGATGGCACTACCACCAGCTGGACTCTCTTAGAGGAGTTTTCCCTGATTCATGTGGGACTATCCTCTGTTTCTCAACAGGGTATTTTTCTTCCCTTCTCAACTTTATTTCATTTCATGCATTTTTAACATCACTTATTTTATCCTTTGCTTTGTTTCAGCTGCTAAGGAGATTAATGAGGACAATGTTCCTCTGGTTGAGGAGACAGCTAGGATGAAGAAAGCTCGGCTCGCAGGCCTAGACACCCGGGGAAAGGCCACGGAGCCTAGCTTTTTGAGAAAGCATAAAGAGCCTATAGGGGAGGCTTCAACTGAAAAAGTTGGGGGCCATAGTGCTCCTATCACTGTTGCTGCCCCTACTGCTGCTGCCACAGGTGCCTTCCAGCCTCTCTGGGGATTCCGCCGAGGGGACACCGTGGTTGGTTCGACGAAACATGCTTGGGATTGGTCCTACCATAGCGTGACTCCCAAGGATTTTACTGATGTGGTGGCCACCCCTGATCTTGAGAGGATTAAGCTCATGGGAGCTCAGTCTCTGGCTTCGGTATGCCTTCTCTTTTTTGAACTTATCTTTCGTTCTTATAGCATTTTCTTGCCTTACACTTTGTTAATTGCTTTGTTTCAGTCTAACGCCTACTTTCAAGGCGCTGTGAGGCAAGCCGAGTCATGGAAGCGGGCTTCTGATAAGGCTGATAATGCCCTCAGGAGGCAACAGAAGAAGTATGCTACCCTGGAGAAGAAGCTCAAGCGCAAGGAGGAAGAACTCGGAGAGTCTAACGCCGAGCTGGTGGTACTTCGGGCGGAGAAGGATAAAGCTATAGACAACTATCTGGACTCGGAGGAGTTTGCCCAATCCATGAGGATTAGGGATGATTCAGTCTTTCTCGGGTTTTTTATGACTGGTTGGGACACGGCCCTTGGGACCGTGAATGAGGCTTGTCCTGATATTAACCCGATGGACTATGTCTGCCCTGATGACGAGGCTTTGCTGCAGAGGTTTCGTACCCGAGTAGTTGTCTCGGGTCATGTTCCTCAGGATCCACTCCTTCCTCCTCCCGAGTTTTCTTCCAGACCTACTGATGACGATAGCTTTTCCTCCTCCTCCGAGACGACAGAGAGATCCAGCGAGAGCGGAGAGGACGATGATATGGATGCCGAGGGTACTTCAGCTCCTTAGAGCTTTTTCAGCCCTGCGTGGCTTGTTTTATCCTATTTTCGAGACTTTATTTATCGAACTTTTGTAATATCTATCAGATCTATTTTATTTATCACCTTTCATGCTTGCATCCATGCATTTGGTTTTTATTTGTTAGGCCACAAACATACTTTGAAGAACTCATGAATTTCATAAAATTGTCTGGGATTCGTCCCTTACACAAGTAATAAAACTAAAACATATAAATCCTAAGCAAGCAAAGCTTCAAGGTGCTTTTCAACCTACTCGCCATCCTGACGAGTGAGAATCGTATCCGGCTGCCCTACACATAGTAAACCTTCAGGTTTTGTGCATGCCAAGTTCTCGGGACTTCAAAACCATCTATAGTCTCTAGCTTGTAGGTTCCTCTACCCTGAACACTCTTGACTCTGTACGGCCCTTCCCAATTCGGGACAAGCTTCCCTTTTTGTCCTACACCAAATGCTTCTATCTTCCTCAAGACTAGATCGCCTTGTTTAAAAAAACCTTTCTTTAACCCTTAGGTTGTAGTAGAATGAAGCCTTTTTCTGATATTCTACTATCTTTGCATGTGCCGTATCTCGCACTTCATCGATCAGATCCAGGGCTAACCTCTGCCCTTCCTCATTTTCTTCTGCATTGAAAGCCTGAATCCTTGGAGAGGAATGTGATATCTCTACTGGAACTACTGCTTCTGCCCCATATGCCAACATGAAGGGAGTTGCTCCTGTCGTGACTCTACAGGTAGTCCTATAGGCCCATAATATGGGAAGTATCTCATCCACCCAATTATTTCTTGACTTCTCGATCCTTTTATTTAATCCATCCAGGATTATTCAATTTGCTACTTCTGCTTGCCCATTAGCTTGTGGGTGAGCCACAGAGGTGAACCGTAACTCAATTTCATTTTCTTCACAATACTTCTTGAATTCCTTATTGTTGAATTGTGTTCCATTGTCAGTGACGAGGATACGGGGAATTCCATATCGGCACATAATGTTTTCCCACAGGAATTGTGCAACCTGCTTAGTTGTGATTTTGGCCAAGGGTTTGGCTTCAATCCACTTGGTGAAATAATCAATGGCTACAATCAGAAACTTCCTTTATGCCGTGGCCATAGGAAAAGGCCCTAGAATATCCATCCCCCACATAGCAAAGGGAATAGGCGAGTTGATAGAGGTCAGCATCTCGGGGGGTTGTCTAACAACTGGTGCATGCTTCTGACAGCGATCACACTTCTTTACATATTGTTTGGCATCAGCCATCATTTCTGGCCAATAAAAGCCTAAACGGGTTATCTTATGAGCTAAGGCCCTGCCCCCCAAGTGTTGTCCACAAATACCTTCATGCACTTCCTCAAGAGCCAAGCGTACCTCATCGGGCCTGAGACACCTCAAGTAAGGAACCACGAAAGATCTTTTATACAGAATCCCATCTATCAAAGAGTACCTTAGTGCTCGAACAGTTAACTTTCGTGCTTCAGTTGCATCGCTTGACAACTATCCAATTTGAATGTGAGCCTTAATGGGATCGATCCATGACGTCCCCAGGCCTACGGGAGCCACAAGCTTAACATCTATGCTTCGTGTCTTCAAAACACGGAAGTACACACTTCCTGAACTTTCTTCAATCTCAGATGAAGCAAACTTTGATAGCGCATCTGCTTTAGCATTTTCTTCCCTTGGAATGTGTTAAACATGGCATTCATTAAATTGGGTCATCACAGCCCTTACTAGGCGAACATATTTAGCCATCGTATCATCCCTTGCCTCAAATTCTCCCTTTACCTGGGATATGATCAGCTTCGAGTCTCCACGGACCTTTAAGTTTTTGACTCTAAGTGTCCCAGCTAGACCAAGGCCAGCAATCAGGGCTTCATACTCTGCCTCATTGTTTGTGGTTGGGAAGTCTAGCTTCTAGCATACTCAATTAAGAATCCATCAGGGCTTTGCAAAACCAACCCTGCTCCACTGGAATTTGTTTTTGATGCTCCATCAAATTATAGAACCCAATATTCTTTCTCCTTATCATCCTTCTCCCTGTCCCCATTGTCGACTCCCTTGTCTTGAGGTATGGTATCTTCCTGCCCCCCGACTTCTTGGTTGGGTATGGTACATTCCACCACGAAGTCAACTAGTGCCTGGGCTTTTATAGCCGTGTGTGGCTTATACTTGAGATCGAACTCTCCCAACTCTATTGCCCACTTAATCAGTCTCCCACTTGCCTTGGGACTGTGAATGATGTTTCTTAGTGGCTGATTTGTTAGCACTTCAATCTGGTGAGCTTGAAAATAAGGACGCAGCTTTTTTGAAGCCATTACCAAGGCTAAAGCGAATTTCTCAATAGCTGAATAATTCAACTCAGCACCATGCAAGATTTTGCTGACATAGTATACGGGTTTCTGGACTTTCAGTTCCTCCTTAACCAACACCGCGCTCAAGGCGCTCCCTGAAACAGCCAAGTACAAGAATAAAACTTCACTCAGAACTGGCTTGGCCAACAACGGGGCCTGGCCCATATACTTCTTTAACTCTTTAAATGCCTTCTGATTTTCCTCACTCCATACAAAGTCTTTAATGTTCTTTAGTGACTTGAAGAATGACAAGCACTTGTCTCCTGACTTGGAGATGAATCGTCCTAGCGCAGCAACCCTTCCTATGAGCTTCTGAACATCCTTGATAGTTTTTGGTGGTTCCATGTCCAGGATCGCCATTATTTTATCGGGGTTAGCCTCAATTCCTCTTTTTGAGACCATCAATCCCAAGAATTTTCCAGATCCTACTCCGAAAGCACACTTCGTAGGATTCAACATCATCTTGTGGTACCTCAGGACCTCAAAAGCTTCCCTTAAATGGGCTATATGATCAGTCTTTACTAGACTCTTGACTAACATGTCATCAACATAGACTTCCATAGTCTTACCAATAAGATCCTTAAAAATTCTATTCACCAACCTTTGATAGGTGGCTCCTGTATTCTTGAGACCAAATGTCATAACAAGATAACAATAAACACCATAGTCAGTGATAAATGATACCTTTGGAATGTCATCCTTATGCATTTTGATCTGGTTATATCCACTAAATCCATCCATGAAACTCAGCATCTCATGTCCAGCAGTGGCATCAATCAAAGTATCAATTCTAGGCAGCGGAAAATAGTCTTTGGGGCATGCATCATTCAGATCAGTGAAGTCTATACACATCCTCTACTTTCTATTAGCCTTCTTCACCATTACAGGGTTTGCTAACCACTCCGGAAATTGAATCTCCTCAATGAAACCAGCCTCTAAGAGCTTTTCTACTTCCTGTTTTATAGCCTCTTGTCTTTCCGGGGCAAAATTTCTTTTCTTTTGTTTTACTGTCTTCCGGCTTGGATCCACGTTTAGCTTGTGAGTAATTAACTCCGGGTCTATGCCTGGCATATCAGCTGCTGACCATGCAAACACATCACTATTTTCTTGTAAAAATTTCACTAACTTCTCTCTAAGGGGCTCCTCTAATGTGGCTCCAATGAAAGTCATCCTCTCAGGATTCTCGGGGTCTAAAGGAACCGAAACCAATTCTTCTGCTGGCCTTCCTCTATTCTCATCATTTTCTCGAACATCCATATCTTCAATAGGAAGAACCTGCCCCCCGACTCCATCTGCCCTCAAAGAGGCCACATAACAGCTTCTAGCCATTTTTTGATCTCCTCTCTCTTCTCCAATCCCGTTTCGGGTGGGAAACTTCATGAATGAATGGTAGGAAGAGGGGACTGCCTTGAAGGCATGTATCCCTGTTCTCCCCATGATAGCATTATAAGTTGAACTAGCCTTTACCACCATGAAATCCAGCATCTGCGTTGCTTGCCTTGGCTCCGTACCTATGGTGGTCGGTAATTTGATTATCCCTTCCACAGGACATTCTACTCCAGCAAATCCATATATCAGCATGTCGGTTGGTGTCAACTGGGAGTCGTTATACCCCATCCTTAGAAAGGTGTCGTGGAGCAAGATATCCACAGAAGCACCATTATCCACAAGGATCCTCTTAACCGGGCTATTTCCTATTATCGGTGTTATGACGAGCGGGTCGTCATGGGGAAACTTCACACCCTTTAGGTCGGAATCATCAAAAGCCAATGTTACTTCTATCCTGGCCCTCTTCGGGGCTTCGCCAACAATATGCATAACCTCCCTGGTGTATGCCTTTCTGGAATTTTTGGACAATCCAGCAGCAGTTGAACCTCCAAAGATCGTGTTTATCACAGGTCCTTGAGGGCGTCGTGGTCCTCCAAAAATTGCATTTATAACCGGCCCTCTAGGTTGGGGATTCTGCCCCTGATCGTCTCGGTCCCTCTTACGATCTTCAAAGTTCTTCCTTCCATTATTGTTTCTGTCCCCTCCATCTCCATCTCCAGTATACTTGTTCAACCTTCCTTTTCGAATCAAAAACTCAATTTCATCTTTCAATTGCCTACACTCATCGGTGTCATGGCCAACATCCTTGTGAAACCTGCAATACTTGCTCTTATCTAGCTTGGCGGGATCAGCCTTCAAGGGCTTAGGCCAGCGAATATCTCTATCTTTCTCAATCTCCATCAAAATCTGACTTCTAGGAGCACTCAGCTTAGCGTATTCAGTGAACTTTTGCCCAGGTCCTCCCTTCTTGGGGGTTGAATCAGGGTTTTGTTCGGTTCTAGGATATTTGTCCTTAGCGATATACTCCAGATCAGTTTTTCGCTTCTTGCCTCCAGTGGGCTCATTACTTACTACGGTCTTCCTCATGCTTTCTTCAACCTTGATATACTTCCCTGCCCTCTCTTGGAGTTGCAACATGTTTTCAGGGGGACGTTTGGCCAAGGACATCTTGAAAAACTCATCCCTAGTTCCTTGTTGCAGTGCTATCATGGCTACCTTATCATCAAGGTCCAGGACTTTTAAAGCCACCTTTGTGAAACGATTCAGGTAATCTCTCAATGATTCCTTAGCTCCCTGCACAAGACTCATAAGAGATGCTGAACTTTTCTCATGGACTCTTCCACTGATGAATTGCTTAATAAAAGCCTGACTTAATTCTCTGAACGATCCAATAGAATTTGGGGGCAGGCGACTGTACCATCTTTGAGCCATACCCGACAGGGTTTGAGGGAATGCCCGACACTTTATAGCATCATTCATGGGTTGCAGCAGCAGTGCATTAGAGAATGTCCTAACATGATTAGCGGGGTCTCCCGTTCCATCATAGGCTTTGATAGTGGGCATCTTGAATTTCCTTGAGATATGGGCATTCATTATCTCTTCTGTGAAGGGTGGAGTTGGATCATCAGGATCTCCAAGGGGAAGGAGATTGCTTGGATCAGTTCTTGGGACAGCAGCCCTTCTTCGTACCGGACCATCCAGGTCTATGACAGGAGGAGGATTTCTCCCCCTAGGAGGTATCTGGGGTCTGGTGGCCTGGTGAGCCTCCAAATCACGCCTCAGCCTTTGGATTTCAGCCTCATGAGCCCTGATCCTTTCCTGCACTTCTTGGGGATTCGCCCCTGGGATGCTTTGGGGGCGTTGCCTTCCATCGGCCATTGGCTCTTTTCCAGGACGCCTCCTTCTCGGGGCCACTTCATCATCCGAAGATTCGGAGTCTCTCTCAGTGTAAGGACCAAAAAATTCCCGATCCTCAGGGATAGGACCCAAACCTCGTATATAGGGGGGCGACTGCCCTCGTGCTTCGCTTCGTCCAGCATATCTGCTTCCTCCAACCTCAGGGTGAAGGGGCATCCCATAAGGGGGTTAGTAGTAACAATAGTTGAATATTCATACCCGACGGGTCGAGAATTCACAGGTATATGTACTTGTTGAACTTGAGGATTCGTACCTTGAATAGTCGGGGGAGTTGTCCCTTGTAGCTGAGGTTGAGTTGCCCCTGTCTGGGCTTCCCCCTGAGTAGATGCATAAGTTGAATGGGGAGGAACCTCCACGGTTGATGAAATCACCTGGGTTGTCTCTGATGGTGTTCCTTCCTCTAGAGCTCCAATTGTTCTCCGTGTTCTCGCCATGGTTGTTGTTGTGTTTCCCACAGACGGCGCCAAATGTTATGGATAAAAACTAAGGTTATTATTTGCTGTATTTATTACCAAGATTCGGGAGCTCAAGGCCTTTAATGGCTGCTCTCGTGTTTCGTAGCTTAATTCTGCCTTTACGAGATGCCTACGTATCTCTGTGAATTAGAGAATCAAGGCAAAAACGTAGTTCTGATTGGTGGGGTAAGACCCCTTATATAGATGTTGGGAGTCCTTGAATTGGACTTAGTATAGGAGACTTGATGGGCAAGTCTCATAATTAGAATGGACTTTGGAGTCCTAGATAGTAGGAAACTGATTCCTTATCCTTTTAGGTCCCCTTGAGGCTAATCTATAAGGATTTATATCCTTATCAGGACTCTTCTCAATAGCTGATTTTTCCCTTATTAATTAATTACGAAATTAATTAATAATCAGGGCTTTTGGGCCTTCTTTATTCCATCAGGCCTGATCTGGTCCATCAGGCTTAACCTTTCCGGTCTGAGTATCACATATCTTTTTATTGGGCCTAACAGCCCATACCTTGCAGTATTTAATTATACTATCATAATTTATTTATCCCTATCAATTTCATTTTTTGATAATTACTTAAGATTTAATTTAAATTACTTAAACATAAATTAGTTGAGGAATATTATTTCAAATATTCTTTTAAAATTGAATTATTCAAGATTTAGTTATTTAATAATTATTGTTTAATTAATAAATATTTTTTAAATTATTTAATATGATTTAAAAATCATAAAACCTATTTTAAAATATTTTCTGAGTTTCAGAAAATCATTCTAATACTTTCGGATCATCGAAAAATATTATCTCGACGTATTTTAAATATTTTGACTATAGTGTCAGAAGAAACTCCCCCTCATTTATTTATCTATTAACAACGGTCAACCCACATTATCTTAGTACTTCCTCCGAAAATTCTCGGAAGTACATATACAAACATATGAAATGAGTTGGGCCTATCAATAAGCAAAACTCTTGGGGAACTCGAGGAGTACGAGTTCTTGGGATATTATAGGATTCTTAAAGGACAAATGAGGGGTAGAGATCCGGTACTTTGTACTGGGGAGACTACTAATTTAATTTTTGCATGATAAGGTACCATGTGTACTGAAGGACATATGAAGTATGCAAAATATACACGGGAGAAAGGGGAAGTATATAAAGCCTGAATACGGCTAGGGTGACAACCGGGAGTAAGTAAGTCGTCCTTCTACATGTAGAGAACAATAATAACATTCTGCTATACGAGTGATCATCGTATAGTAGGGCTCTGGTGAATGTCTTATTCTTCCAATTGGAATTGATATGCAATACTGTAACCTAAGCCTAGGTGCTGGGTTTACTTGAAAGGTATTCGCAGAATTATTAAGTAAATCATAGACATGGTTTTGAAAAGGTGTGTATCACCATATAAACTACTTTCGAATAAATATATATCCTTATACGAATTAATATAATTTCTTTAACAGTCTTTTCATACTGTTGATTATTATGGATGAGCATTATTGCTCACTCTTGCTTTCTTTTAAATGTCACAACATAACAGATAACCAATATGCCGGTGTGGAACTTAGTATCTTGCAATCATGGGGAGATGCCCTTGCAGCCTTGTCTCAGGTGGGCCAGAATATTCAGATAGGTATAAGATATTAATAGTAATTATTGTAACTCCATGTAGAGGTTACGAATTATTGATCGAGATCTTGTGTAGTACATTTGAATTTAATTTCTACATAAGAAGGTACCATGTGTACTGAAGGACATATGAAGTATTGCAAAATATACCCGGGAGAAAGAGGAAGCATATAAAGCCCGAATGCGGCTAAGGTGACAACTGGGAGTAAGAAAGTCAGTGATCATCGTATAGTAGGGCTCCGGTGAATGTCTTATTCTTCCAATTGGAATTGATATGCAATATTGTAACCCAAGCCTAGGTGTTGGGTTTACTTGAAAGATGAAGCTGGGAGCTTCTTCTTGGAAAGGTGAAGTCACTTTGTATTTTGTGATTTGTTTTTCCTTGGCTTGGTTGTTTTGTTTTTGTTTTGCTTAATTACCTTTTAACCATGGTAAAATTTGTGTGGTTTATAATCAACCAACACTTCCTTCCCTTTTTGGTCATGCTTATGTCATTCTCCTATGTCATCTTCCCACACTTGTCCTCTTCTTGTTGGTGTGATGACATCATCATCACTAACCTCTTTGATTAACTCCTAATTACTTGGCTAATGACCACTGATCTGTTATACGGTTCGCTTAACTTTTTTTCTCGTTTATCGTTTGAGGGATCATACCCGGGATCTTATTACTTGGGTTTCCTTAACCTTTCTCAATACATTATATTCCTTTTATGATCCTCTCTTATAATCCTTGAATTTAAATCCTCTTTATCCTGTTACCTTATACTCAATTCTTTTGGTATCTGGTGGATTTTCGGAAAAAATCAAAGTGTTCAAATTTGGATTCTGACGATCTTTACATACACTTATATACCATATAGAGTACTAATAAGATCTCAGAATAACAGTAAAAGAACCTCTACAAAGTGTGGCATGAAAATTTTTCTTATTCAGCAATATCAGCAAAATCACTATTCATAAGGGTTACAAAAAGTCCAAAATTTTTGGGGTTATTACATGGAAGTTTTAATTCTTCAATCCACTTGAATAACTTATGGATTTGTTCCTTGGAAAGCACGTATGGTGCATGTGGTTCTGTGCCATCATCTTGAATCCACAACTCACGATGCACATGTAATTCTTTATAATCGTTCCTCGCTTTTGTGTTTTCTTTGGAATTCTTTCCATCATCAAGAATTGTGTAGAATATGTTGTCAACAAAATTCTTTTCATTGTGCATAATGTCAATGTTATGACGAAGGCTAAGTGTCTCCCAATATGGAAGCTCAAAAAATGGAGAAATGTGAGTCCAATTAGGTGTCACACCATAATCCCTTGATTTTCTCTTGGTTGACTTTCCTAGAGGGGGGAATTGTATCTGCTCGCATATGGTCTTTGCAAGAGATCCTGAATGTCGAGCACAGATTGATCGTGTCTCAATACTTCAAAACCTTGTACTCCTTCTTAGGGGATCATTTGCTTCCAAAATATACCGAGCAGTGCCATAAAAAGTAGATTTACCACCATGTTTGAGTTGTTTAGCTTTTACCTCTCCCATGAAAACTGGACATGCCAACTTACTTAAAAGATATGTGAAAAACTCAATAAATAAACATATGTGAAATTATATAAAATGTGCGCCCATGTGTGTGTTTATAAAATAAAACACATACCCTTATTGGACCATCCACTCAGCATGGCAAGTGCAGCAAAGTCACTAATTGTCCATAAAATTGCAACCTTCATAATTAAATTTGTACGTGAATATATGTCATATGTTTCCACCTCGGTATGCCACAATAATTTCAACTCATCAATTAGTGGTCTAAGATAAACATGTAAGTCTTTTGTAGGATCCGTTGGTCCGGGAATAAGAAGATGCATGAACATTTATGGAGCCTTAGTACACATAGAGGGGGAAGATTGTACACAACAATCACCACAGGCCATATAGTATACTCCTTAGCATGAGCATCGCGAAAAGGATCAAATCCATCAGTAGAGAGTCTGAGTCTAACATTTAAAATTAAAATCGCGTAAATCTACGATTAAATTCTTTCCATTCATCTCCATCCGGTGGGTGACTTAATTGACCTTCAACAATAACTGTGTCATGGTGCCATCTCATACATTTTCCAGTTTTCTCATCCATGAATAAATGCTGCAATCTCATGGTAATAGGAAAATAACGCAAGATCTTACACGGGATCTTCTGTTTTTAGGATCTTTTTGCACTTTGTAGCGGTCTCTTTTACATATATCATACTTGGTCTTCTCACTGTGTTCTTTCTCACAAGCATCAATCTTTTCATACTCCATGTTCAATCCTCTAATCATCTTTTGTACAATGTAGTACTTCTCTGGAAACTTATGATCATCAAATACTAATCCAATGAGGTGTAGTAATTCATCAAAACCATTATTACTACAATTATGCCTATTTTTCTAACAAAGCAACTCCATTACAAACTCCAATGTTGTAAAATTGGCATTGTTTAGATATATTGGTTCGGAAGCGGTATTTACCATCTTGTAAAATTCTTTTGCTTTTGCATTCGGTTCTTCATCAAAATCTCCGTAATCCTCAAAATTATCATCATGTGCATCACACATATCATCATCTTTATAGCTAGTATTGCCAAAACTCGTTCCAACATCGTTGTGCAACATATCTTTTTCCCCATCACAATCCCATCTAGTATACCCTTGCATAATACCATATCGATACAAATCAACTTTCACGGTACTAGGATACTTAAAGTACTCATTTCCATAATTTTTGTATGGACATCTTATAAGACCGTTGTCTTCGGGATCAAGATGTTCAATAACAAATTTAATAAAACTATCCACACCATTTTTGTAATCTTCCGTTAAATATTTTGCCTCATTATATCAATGACGACCAATCCAACTACGATCGGATGCCATCTACAAAATGACCAAAAATAAATTACCAATATAATTATGAACAACTAAAATTATCTCAAAAATTATTAACATAATTCATTCATTTAAATACCACATTGGTCAACCAACAAAAATATAAACAAATAATAATCATATTATTCCTGGAAACAAACTTAATCTAAACAAATTCATTAAGATTATCATAATTAAGCTACTTAAAACAAAACTATGTGAAAAATTGAACTTACTTGATGATTTGAGATGCTCACATTAAGAAGAAATTAGTAATAGAAGAGAAAAAAAAGTAGTGAAATGGGGAAGAAGGGTGACAAAAATGGCTACTGGAATGCAGAAGGGAGTAGGGTTTCCAAAAAGAAAACGGGTTAATTCAACCCGAAACGGTCGAATTTAGCAGAACACTAAATTCGACTTTTGTTGGTCGAATTTATATATATTCAACCAAAAAAAATCTAATTTATCTCTATTCAACCCATATTGGTTGAATTTATATAAATTCGACTAGAGTAGGTCGAAAATAGCCGAAAAAAATTTGAATGTTTTTTGCTGGAAAATTTCCCGCCATAGAAAATTTTAAATTAAAGGGGGGAAATTTTCCCGTTCATCCCACTTTTTAAATTCGACCAAAATTAGTCAAATTTATTGCTCGGTAATTTGTTTTTTCGGCGGGATTGTTCCTGCATTTTTCCCTCATGCTAAATTCAACCGACACAAGTTTTTGGTAGAATATATATGTAAATTCGACCGGATAAATTTGACCGTCGATAAATTAGACCGGCAGTTCGTTGAATTTAGCCGCATCTACTAAATTCGACCGATTATGGTAGAATTTAGCCGCGGTCGAATTTATTTGGTCGAAATAACCTTTGCCATTGTTCGTAGTTGCCTCATCCCCCTTCTCTAGCAATATATTTTACTTAATAGCCTGATTCCTCATCTACTCCAACCTCTTTTCTTCACTGGGAGCAGAGTGCGCAAGAACAATCCTCATTCAGCCTAGTTCGTCAAGTCCTTGAGAGCTCTTCTGCTTCATCGACATCTTTCCTTTCCTAATCGTGGTAATTATAGCATCTGCATTATCATTGCTTACAACATGCATGGAATAAGAGTCATCGTAGTCTGAAATTGTAATAATCTTACACTCTTTATAGTCTTTCTTTAGAAATATGTTGTGAACTTGATGATAAGTTGAACAAAACACCTTAGTAGATTTAACTTAGTGTTTTTGAAGCTCCGACGGATGTTTTAATATAGTCCCGACGGATGATCTTTGTAGTCCCGACGAATGACAACTGAAAATCCACCGAGAGTGTAGCTTATGTAACAATAAGTATTGCAGCACATTTCTGTAAACAACAATATTTTTAGTCTAATAGATTTTGTAGGATTCTCTAAATCATGTTGACTACTATATTGATATGCATAATATGTTGGCTAACTGTAAATATAAGATGTCTTGTAATTGTGTATAAGTCAAATAGAGTCAAGTGGCAGAAAGACTCTCGACGGATGATCTACAAAGGCTTCCGACGGATAATTAAAAAGGCTCCCGACGGATGATCAATATAATACCAACGAATGATAATATTCAAATTAGCAGTTGACAGTGACAACACAGTCACATGCGTCGGGTGTTTGTAAATGGAATGTGGCAACCTAATTATAGGTTTTAGAGTACAAAGAAGCATTACCATTTCCATGCAATTATGAAGATATTCAAAGATGCTGGAATAGAGTAATGCAACAGCATGGAGTTAGACTAGATATAGTTTGTCTTATTATCCTGTTTTACTGTCATGTAACTTGGTAATATATAAACCAAGTGTAGCAAGTAGAACAACTAACTAAGTAAGCATTATTTTTCTGAGAGATAGAAAAAGTTGTATCTGTTAAGAATCTCTCTATAAGTTTGTAAGTTCGCTTGTAAGCAGCTGTGTGCTATTCAAGCATCACAGAGTTCTCATACTAATATATATCTCTGGTGGATAAGTTCAAATCCACCATAATGTTTTAAAGCTTTGTGTTTTATTACTTTGTGTTTTGATTTCAATTCAAGTTTTATTTCGCACTTCTTGAAAAATCAAATATTGTAATTGTGGCGCCCTCCAAACCCGGGTTAGAAGTTTGGGGTCCACATACACACACTTTATTTATAACCTGCTTATAATAATAATAAAGATAATAATAATAATATACAGTGACCCTACTTACCAACTACCATGGACCGCAACAAGTTAAAGTATGCACACAAGCCACACACACACTTATATTACAAACGCCCAAATCACAACTATTCAAACTTACAACTGAATATTAAACATCATTACAAACTTTACAAACTTAAACTATCCCAAAAGCTGTCAGCTAGCTTAACTCGATCAAACTAGACCCCTAGCTCTCGAACTGAATTGGGGATCCTCGCTACCAACAGGTTCCTTCTTAACTGGAAAAGAACATAAACAACATCGCACAAATGAGCTAACTAGCTCAGCAAGTCACAGTGACAATACTGAGAATAAAATGATCAAGTGAAATGATTTGAGATATCAATTAAACAATGAATAATGATTCAGAATTGGATATTATATTTTCATTTTAAAAACCAAGGTTAGGCTGCTAATCAGTCACACACTAACCCTGAGCAAGGCACACAGCTCTGCTCTATTTACTGGATCCAAGGCACACATTGGCCTAACTTGACCACCAATCTGGTCTGACCACGAATCTGGTCCACAATTATATAAAACAATCCAATTATATCACAATCACAGAATAAACAATGTAAAGCAATAAACAGAATCATAAACAATATTAAATTTCCAATCATGAGATGGTTTCAATCTTCACAAGAGAATAATATGGCAATTTCAAAGAATGGCTATCAGGTGGTAAAAGAATTGGATAACAAAAGAAATTAAAGTTTCAAGATTATAAGGATTTGGTTTTTCAAAGCATACGGTACAATGGTTTGAATATGTAAGCAATCTTAATTCAGTGTTCGGTATTTAGTTTGTTTGTATTTTGTGGAGTAGTATCGTATATCTGTGGTTCGTATTCGTGGATTCAATAATCAATGGTTCAGAAAGAATAAGGTTTACGGCTCAAAGATCAATAACTGGAATCAAGGTTTAGGGTTTAGTGCCTCAAAGCACTTGCAATATAAAACAGAATTATCAACTATTCACAATATATATCTCGAGAAAGTTCAGAACACTTGCCTGATATTAGCTTGCTATACTTCACTAACTTCCAATCACAATCTCATATTCATCGACTACTTGCTTCTCTTTCCTACGCCTTGCCTCTTCTGCTCACATATCATAAGTATCTATCAATACTCAACTCATACGATTCTATTCGGTATACACATCTATCTACCCTTTGTTTTACCCAAATCCGATTAACGGATTGAAAGTTATACTAAAAACAAGTAAACACTGATCACGCAGTCAGACAGTCAAGCAAACAAGTCACATATAACATATAACACATTAAACAATCAATGAAGTTTCATTTATAAGGAAGTCTCGGGTCATAAACAGTCTTCCGGGTACTTACTATGATTTTTAAAATATTTTTCGTAGTAAAAACGGGACGCTGGATGAATTTTAAAGCAATAAACAGGGTTCGGTTGGCTAAATATGGCTTCAAAATAATTTTATAATAATTATTGAGCCTTGAAAATAATTTAAAATAATATTTTAAAGCTCGAAACTATTTTTCAGAATTTTTAAATCAATAATAAATAATTAAATCTAATTAAATAATTAATTAAAATCAATTAATAATTAATTAAATTAATTAATAATTAATTAAATCAATTAATTTTCGAATTAATTGACCAATTAATTAATTAATTATTAACTAAAATTAATTAACTATTTAATTCAGTTTTATTTTTGAAGTAAAAATAATTTTTGGAATTAAAATAATAAATTTTGGAATTTTTAATAATTAAAAATGAATTTTTATAATTAAAATAAATAGAAAATATGATTTTTAAAGAATTTATAAACAGGAATCCTAAATTTGCAAATTCTGGAAAGTTCAGGGACTGAACTTCATCGTTTTCAAAAGTACAGGGACTAAAGTGCAATTTTGCACCCCCGGTCGCCGGAAAACGCTATGTCTCGCCGGAGACGGCGTTCCTGGAATCCTCACACCTCTACAAGCTCCAGATTTAATCTACACAAAACCAGGAACACAACCATGCAATCAAATCGTTCTAATAACCTCAGAGTTGGCCGGAAAATGGCCGAGAAGTTCGTCGGTTTCCGGTGAACTTGTTTGCTTCAATTCGAGCAAACCAGGAATCGTCAGTTGTTGTAATATATATGAATCGATTGCAAATTCAATAAGGAATACAATACAATCAACAAAATTATCTAATAACCCCTGGAACAAAAAGCCCTAAATTTCAATTAAGAACATTCATACGGGTTATAAACCCTAATTTTAATATTCGAAAATTAAACTCAATTTTGAACATATTATTGAACTCCAAATCAATCATATGACATATCAAATTCATGAGGAAGAAAATCTCTACAACATGCAATCATCAAATCATCCAAATAATCATATGAACAAAAATTTATAATTTTAATCAAAATAATTCGAAAATAAATAAAAATATATTAAATCAACCTTAAATTCTGCAGTTCTGAAACTTGAAGAAACTGATAGTATCTCCTTAAACCCTTCGTTTTGGTTACTCGAGCTTTCCAAACAAAGATCAATAACACCTTGATTTGTTGGTTTGATTCTTAGAGGGTTTATGAAATTAGGGTTTTTTATCTGGAAAATTCTATAATTACTGTTTGCAAATGATTTTTGGTACGAAATAAAATACGGTAAAGGCTATTTATATTTACAGAAAATTAATATCCTGTTGGATCATTCCGGATATAAAATAGTACATTTATTTATAAAAATAGATCCAAACGATACTGGTTTTCGGGATAATTATCCAAAGCTGTACAATTTGTACTGCGGTCTTGGTCTCAGTGCCTGGTTCCACGTATTCCGAGGTGATAATTATAATAGTTTAATAAAAAGATCCCATTTATCGAAAATACGAGTTTTATTGATTTACCGAAACGAATTTTGTATCAAAAATATTGCGTCGAGACCCGCACAGGACAAACCGTACCCCGGATCGAAAAAGTCGAAACATGGAAAATGCTCGGAATATTGCAATTAGGTTAGGAAGGAGTTTTCGGGTTATAAAAACGTAAAAACGGGTGAAGTCGACTAGTTCCCGAATATATAAAATAGTTTATAAATACTCGGAAAAAGAATTTTTAAAATCCATAAATTTCCTATAAAATCATAAATCATCATAAAAATAAATAGGAAGATATGACAATTATTTATATTTTATTTTGGACATATAAAAATTAAAATACTCAATTTATATTATTTTTAAACATCCAAACACATATACCACTTAACAAATAATTCACATAATTAATACTGAATATGCAAAATATTTATTTATTGGCAAAAATAATTACACGATATATCCCAGATATTACAGTAATATATATTAAGTAAGAATAGTCTTAAAATTTAAAAAGGAGCCAGAATTACATTCAACCCCCCTTCTGTAATTCTTGTTGCATTGTTTGGGAATAACAATTGGTATCAGAGCAAGCTCTTGAAGTACAAAGAGTGTAAAGATCACAACAATCAACAAGATGAACAAAAAGGATGTTGGAGTGAAAATTCCATTTCTGGACAAAGACAACTATCACCACTGGAAGGTGAAGATGCACCTACATCTTCTCTCTCAAGATGAAGCTTTTGTGGACTGCATTCAAACAGGTCCTCATGTCCCTATGAGAGCTGCTACTGAGAATGAACCATCAGTTCCAAATCCTAAACATGAATGGTCTGATCCAGACATTGAGCAAGTCAGGAAAGATAAAAAGGTCATGAATATAATGTTTAATGGTGTTGATGGTGATATGTTTGACAACATCATAAAGTGTAAAACAACTAAAGAGGTTTGGGACACAATTCAAATTATTTGTGATGGTACTGAGCAAGTCAGGGAGAACAAGATGCAACTCTTGATTCAGCAATATGAGCATTTTCACTGTGAAGAAAGTGAGTCACTTACTGACATTTTCAGTAGATTTCAAAAACTACTGAATGCTCTCAAGTTGCATGGAAGGGTCTACCAAACCAAAGACTCAAACCTCAAGTTCCTTAGATCTCTGTCCAAGGAATGGAAGCCAATGACAGTCTCATTAAGAAATTCTCAAGATTACAAGGAGTTCACCTTGAAGAGACTGTATGGTATCCTGAAAACCTATGAGCTTGAAATAGAGCAAGATGACAGAATGGAGAAAGGAAGGAAAAAGGAGGATCTATTGCACTTGTTGTTGAGCAAGAGAAGGAAAAGGAGATGAAGGTTGAAGTTGTGGAATCTGCATCAAACTCAAGGGTCTGTGAGAGCAAGGGTAAAGGGCTGGTAGCTGAAAATGAAGAACAATTGATCCAAGATGACATGGATGATATAGATGAGCATCTAGCATTCCTATCCAGGAGATTTTCCAAGCTCAAATTTAATAAGAATTTTGGAGCAGCTAAGCCAGACAGAAACATGGTTGATAAGTCTAAATTCAAGTGTTTCAAATGTGGCCTAGCAGGTCATTTTGCTAGTAAGTAGAAAGTCTTATTCTAGAAAAAAGAGGTTTGAGCCTGTTGATTATAAGCAGAAATACTTTAAGTTGCTCAAGCAAAAGGAAAGGGCTTTCATTACACAAGAAAATGACTGGGCTGCAGATGGATTGGATGAAGATGAGGAAATAAACTATGTCAATCTAGCCCTAATGGCCAAATTAGATGAAACAGAGACCAATTCATCAAGCAATCAGGTAATCATAACTAACCCTAGCACATTTATCTAAAACTGAGTGTAATGATGCAATAAATGACATGTCTACCGAACTATATCACTTGCGTGTTACACTTAAGTCCCTCACTAAATAAAACAATAAAATTAAAGAGAACAATGTGTTTTTAAGTGAAAGAAACAATGTGCTAAAGACTTAATTCATTGAGTTTGAAAAATTGAAATTAGAATGCAAGGTTGCTAAGGATGAACTAAGAGAATCCTTAAAGAAAGAGATTTTAAGAAAGCAACTTGAACGAGAACAGGATGTGATTAAGGCATGGAAATCTTCTAGAGATGTCCATGCTCAAATCACTAAAGTTCAAGGTATAGAGTCTTTTGTGATGCAGCCTGGAAAAAGAATAAAGAGAAGCTTGATTCCAACTTGGTTTAAGGACTTTTAACTGATGTGGACTCGACGGATGATGAAAATTATCCGTCGAATAATCAAAAGGATTATCTGTCGAGAGACAATGAGCCACATCCGTTGAGTATAAGAAAACCTATTAGGAAAGCTAAACTAGCCAAGTTAAATGATAAGTATGGATCAGTTTCCAAGAACTTTGTTCCAGGAGAAACAAGTCAAGTGAATAAGAATAAAAGAGTGAATGTAGGTCATCTTTCTATCAAGCAATTGAATGACATATTGGAGAAAATTGAAGTGAAAGCAGAATCAAAAAGGAAAAACAATAGAAATGGGAAAGTAGGTATTAACAAACATAACAACTACATACCTGATAAATATGCTCCAAGAAAAATCTGTGTTAAGTGTGGTAGTGCTAATCATTTGTCTGTTAATTGCAAACTTGTTATGCCTACTCCTATGTCTACACCTCTTTCATTTCCCAACATGCCTACAATGCCTGTTAATGTTATGCCTGCATAAAATTTGAATGCACAATATGCTAACATGCCATTTGCACCTAATCTTTATTATGCTGCATTTAGTATGCCTCAAATGCCATTTAGCATGCCTTACTGGAATAATATGTTTGCATAAAGCATGCCTTTTCATGTTAATCAAAGTGTGCATGATAATTCTGCTTCAATTAATGGTTTCAACAGTCCAACTCAAATGACAAAGGATGAATCTGATATACCTAAGTCAAATGAGGTCAAACCTAAGAAACCAAAAAAAAGGCTAACAAGGCAGGACCCAAGGATACTTAGGTACCAAAATTAACTTGATTTGATTTTGATGTGTGCAGGGAAATAGAAAGAATCTTTGGTATTTGGATAGTGGGTGCTCAAGGCACATGACTAGAGATTCTACCCTGCTCACTGGGTTCAAGGAAAGAGCTGGCCCAAGTATCACTTTTGAAGATGACAGCAAGGGTTATACTGTGGGATATGGCTTGATTTCAGAGGATAATGTCATCATTGAAGAGGTTGCCCTTGTGGATGGACTCAAGCATAATTTTTTGAGTATCAGCCAGCTTTGTGATAAGGGCAACTCAGTCACTTTCAATTCCGAAGCATGTGTTGTGACCAACAAGAGAAGCAACAAAGTGGTTCTCACTGGGATGAGAAAAGGAAATGTGTACTTAGCTGATTTTGACTCATCAAATGCAGAATCTGTCACTTGTCTATTTAGCAAGGCAAGTCAAGATGAAAGTTGGCTATGGCGCAAGAAGCTATCCCATCTAAACTTCAAGACCATGAATGAGCTAGTCAAGAAAGATTTGGTTAGAGGTATTCCTCAAGTGGAGTTTTCAAAGGATGGATTGTGTGATGCCTGCCAGAAAGGAAAGCAGATTAAAGCATCATTTAGAAAGAAGCTTGTATCAACAATTGAAGAACCATTGCAATTGTTACACATGGATTTGTTTGGACCAGTCAATGTGTTGTCCATTTCAAAGAAAATATATTGCCTAGTAATTGTAGATGATTTCTCAAAGTTCTCTTGGACATATTTCCTAAAGTCCGAAGATGAAGCTAGTGAAATCATCATCAATCACATAAGGCAAGTCAACACTCATCCTGATTTTAAAGTAAGAAGAATCAGGAGTGGCAATGGAACTGAGTTCAAGAATTCTGTGATGAGATTGTTTTGTGAAGAGAATGGGATAATGCATGAGTTTTCTGCAACTAGAACTCCAAAACAAAATGGAGTGGTGGAAAGAAAGAACAGGTCTCTTATTGAAGCTGCAAGAACAATGCTGGAAGAATCAAAGTTACCAACATATTTTTGGGCTGAAGCTGTAAATACTGCATTCTACACTCAGAATATTTTTTTGGTCAATCAAGCCAAATGTATGACTCTCTACCAATTGTTCAAGAACAGGAAGCCAACATTAAACTTTTTACATGTCTTTGGCTGTAAATGCTATATCTTAAGGAATCAAACTGATCAACATTGAAAGTTTGATGCCAAAGCAGATGAAGGAATTTTTATTGGATATGCTGTTGGAAAAGCATATAGAGTCTATAATCTAAAAACCAACATTGTTCTGGAATCTGTACATGTTGTGTTTGATGATAAAAAGATTGAAGGGCTGAAAGATGGAGATTTCCATAAGAGCCTCAAATTTGACAATGTGGAGATGACTTGTAAAGACAGTGATGATAATAGTGATCAAGAAACAATGGCTAAGGATAATGCAGAAAAGAAAATCTCCAATGATGCTCAAAATTAATCATTTGTCGAGTTGCATAATGCATCATCCGTCGGTAGACAATCAGCTTCATCCGTCGATATACAAAGTGCATCATCCGTCGGAACAATGAGAGAAGCTGAGAGTCAAAACAGATCACCTACAGAAAGAACTCCTTCTTCAAATCAAAGATTCACAAACTCAGGGGGAGTTTCTTCTAATCAAAACTCAGTCACACATCAAGACATTGATGAGGCCTCTTCATCTAGAGCTAATCTACCTCAACAGAGAAAATGGACTAGAGATCACCCTTTTGAACTCATTATTGGTTATGCATCTTCTAGAGTTCAAACAAGAAAAGCAACTCAAGAAGAATGTCTATATAACAGCTTTCTTTCAAAGGAAGAACCAAAGAAGGTAGAAGAAGCTCTGTTGGATCCTGATTGGGTTCTAGCTATGCAAGAAAAACTAAACCAGTTTGAAAGGAACAAGGTATGGAAGCTGGTACCCAAACCTAAAGGAAAGAATCCAATTGACACTAAGTGGGTATTCAGAAACAAGATGGATGAAAATGGCATAGTCATCAGGAAAAAAGCTAGATTGGTTGCTAAGGGCTACTGTCAACAAGAAGGAATAGATTTTGATGAAACTTTTGCTCCTATTGCAAGACTGGAAGCCATCAGAATTTTCTTATCCTATGCAGCCCATGCCAATTTCAAAGTCTATCAAATGGATGTTAAAAGTGCCTTTCTGAATGGATATTTGGAGGAGGAAGTTTATGACAGTCAGCCTCTTGGTTTTGAAGATCTAAATTTTACAGAATATGTTTACTATCTTTTGAAAGCACTTTATGGATTGAAGCAAGCACCTAGAGCCTGGTATGATACTTTGTCAAAGTTTCTCTTAGAAAATCACTTCACAAGAGATACTATTGACAAGACTTTATTCTTTAGAAATGTTAATGGCTCTAGTATACTTGCTCAAATTTATGTAGATGATATTATATTTGGCTCTATAGATGAAAAACTTTGTAAAAAGTTTGCCAAACTGATGTAAAGTAAGTATGAAATGAGCGTGATGGGAGAACTAACTTACTTTCTCGGTTTACAAGTTAAGCAAGTTAGTGATGGAATATTCATAAGTCAAACTAAATATTTTCACGATCTTTTAAAGAAGTTTTAACTAATGCATTGCACATCTGCAAAAACTCCCATGGCCACTCCAACTAAACTTGAATTAAATACAACTGAAAAGTCTGTGGATATTTCAAGCTATAGAGGCATGGTTGGCTCACTTCTGTACTTAACAGCTAGTAGGCCAGATATAATGTTTGTTACTTGTCTTTGTGCTAGATTTCAGGTTGATCATAGAGAATCTCATTTAATAGCTATTAAGAGAATTTTCAGATATCTCAAGGGCACACCAAAATTTGGCATTTGGTACCCTAGAGATTCTGGTTTTGATCTAACTGGTTATTCAGATGCAGATTATTCAGGTTGTAGAATTGATAGAAAAAGTACAACAGGAACCTGTCAATTTCTAGGAAACAAGCTAGTATCCTGGTTCAGTAAAAAGCAAAATTCAGTTTCTACTTCTACAGCTGAAGCTAAATATATTGCTGCTGGTAGTTGTTGTGCACAGATTCTATGAATGAAAAAAACAATTGTTGGACTATGGTCTGCAAGTGGACAGAATTCCTATTTTCTGTGATAACACAAGTGCAATTGCCATCACTGAAAATCCAGTATAGCATTCAAGAACAAAGCACATAGACATCAAGTACCACTTCATTAGGGAACATGTGATGAATGGTACTGTGGAACTTCATTTTGTTCCTAGTGAAAAGCATCTTGCAGAAATCTTTACCAAGCCACTTGATGAATCCACCTAAATAAGGTTGGTAAGTGAGTTAGGTGTGCTTAATTATTCTTAAATTATTTCTCATAATTTTGCAAGTTGTAATGCAGCCAGAAACTTAATTGATTTTTCTATTTTAAATGAAAATTTGTCTAAGTCAAAATTTTCATCTCGACGGATGTTCATTATCCATCAAGTCTGATCATCCGTCGAAATAAAATAGAATGGTAAAAATCAATTATTTTTCTGGATTATTTTATATCCGACGGATAATTATTTTATTCTCATCCATCGAATTGTCTACATCTTAGTCGTTAAAAGTACTGAACATTATCCATTGGATATACTTATAGTCTGTAAGTATATCTCGATGGACAATTGACAGAATTTTGATAGTTTATTTTATTTTTAAATGGCTATTTTGGGTAATTCTCATTGGTTCTTTAATTTTTATCTTTAATTTTAGCTCATTTTATTTGAGAGTATATAAAAGCCTAACTTCAGTTCATTTTTTCTTTTATCTCTCCCTACTGCAATTAACTGTTCTCTTCTCTCTCAAAGTAAAACCCTTTTCTTTCTGCAATTTCCTTGCTTCAACAAAGGCACCAGTAGTCAAAATCATGTCTCAGTCAGGTTTCATCTATGAGAAGAACAATTTTGTAGCTCTTGTGAACAAAGACATTCCAGCCTCTGAGGATTATCACAAAATGATGGATTTTGTGAAGGGATGCAAGCTCAGTTATGCCATGCTGGAATCCCCCACAATCTACTGTGAAGTTATGGAAGAGATGTGGACCACTGTTGTATATCAGTCTAATGACAAAACCATCACTCTCTCCATTAAAGGTAAAAAACATTGCATTAACAGTGATATTATCAAAGCATGTTTTAAAATTCCTGATAACACTACTACAAAGCCACACACAGATGTTGATATAGTTAATTTGCTTAATTCTATAGGCTATGCACTTCCTACCACTAAGTTAAGTGAGATTAAGAGGCTAAGTCTTAGAAAATAGTGGAGTTATCTGTGTGATGTAGTTACCAAGGTGTTTTCTGGTAAAATAAGTAACTTTGATTCTGTAAACACTACAATGCTTAACATACTTAACACGCTTCTTACTGATAAGTACTATAATTTCAGTAATGCCATCATTTTTAAGTTGGGATACAAATTAGGGGAGATCAAAAAGAGATCTAAAAATATTTGTTATTCTAGATTCTTCATGATTATTGCTAACCATATTTATGAGAATCTTGTAATTGAGAACCCAACCAACAAACTGAATTGTTGGGTTCAAGAAAGAAGAGTGATTGCAGATTTGAACAGGGCCGACCACCACAAAGAGGTGCCACTTGTCAACTTGCCTATCATGGAGGGTCCTCAGGTAAGTGAGGTAAGCACCACTATCTCTACTATCTCTACCTCTTAAATTTCTTTGCCATTGACTGTGGCTATGGAATCTGTGTCAATGACCCAACAGATGCCTACCCAAGCCACAAAACCTAAATTTTCTAAATCCAAGTCAAAGAAACCATACTCTGGTGTCTCTTAAAAGATGCCAGTTTCAAAATCTACCAAAACCAAAGAGAGGATTGTGAAGGGTGGTAAGATAGGTGAGGGACAGGGTGAAAATAAAAGAAACCCTAAGGATAAGGATGGAGAGATGAGTGTACCCAAACCTAGCCACACCACAGTTTCCAACAAACTGTAGTGCTTAATAAGGAAATTATCACATCTCTAGTTTCATCTTCCCAAAAGGATGTTACTATTGAAACAAGTTCCCAACCAGGAGCACGGGCCAAAAGGGTAAGGGACACAGATTCACCCCAAACTTACACAAGAAAGAAGAAATCTAGAAAACTTGGGGATGCACAGGAAACACACACAGTGCAAACTGCAGCTAAAGACTCAGTCACTGCACCTTTTCAAATTTAGCTTGATGTGGCTCTAACAAATGTGGAGTCACGACCAAAATCTTTAATCGTAGAAGCACCATACACACCAAACTCTCCCACCAATTCTCTGAATGTGGATATGATCAACACATCAATCCCTGATTCTCCTTCTTTAACTCTGTTGGAGAAGTCAAAATTCAGTGCAAGTGAGCATCATCTTTTCAAAAAATTGTTGGCTCATTTGCCAATTCTTTCAGGAACTGTTGAGACTTTTGTGCCTAAATTATCATCAATCTGCACAGAGTCTACAATAGTTTCCACTCCAAACTCTATCATTTCCTCTATTCCGGTTGATATTGTTCATCCATCGGCTAGTGATTGTATCCTGACGGATGTGCCTAACAGTAGTCATCCGTCGGCTATCCTAACTACTACCCTGATGGATGTTCTTCATCCGTCGGTGCTCACTACACAAACTGAATTCTCAACAATTGTTTCAAGTGTAGATGAGTTAGTGGTTATACAGTCACTCCTAGGTTTGAGGGAAGGGAGTGAACAGAGTGAGAGGCTAAGATGCTCTCAAGAAAAAGGAGAGGAAATGAGAGAGATAATGCAGACTATTTCTTCCAGTCTGGAAAAAGTGAGTGAGGGGAGTTCCACCTTAGTAGGTGAAGGTGAGGGTGGTGAGCCAAGGGGAGGCCTTGATGCAAGAACAAAGATAAATTGAGAGAAAAGCAGGTACAGCTGAATGGGAAGAGCCCATTGTAAGTGAGTTAATGGATGTCAATGAGGCTGAAAAGAAACAACTAATTCAGCAAGAATATCAAGTTGTCTTAGATTTTATTTCTTATGAAGCTGAGGCATTTACTCACCCTGTCTCAACTTATCAAGTTCTAGCTGATCAGGACAATGTGGCTGCAGAAAGAATGCTAAATCTGGTGCATACAATAGCCTCTATGCAAAGAGCAAAAGATGCCATCTCAGCCATGCCTCCCACAGCTGGTGATGATTTTGATTATAGAACTGGTGGTTCTGAAGAGTTCTTTGGAGATGAAGATGATAATGAAGAAGAGCCAATGGACATAGGGGGAAGAACGCACTAGATCCAGATCTAGCATGCCATCTTGGGCATTTTCCAAAGATTGTGATGAGCACCACTTTAAGTCAACTCTCTTCCACATCATTCAACAAACACATACAGCTCTTCAAGCCACCACTAATGCTAACACCAAGAAACTTCTTCAAGCACATATCAATTCTCTCCAACTGCACCAAATTCAATCTCTTCAACACAATCTGGATGTCATTGCAATAAAAACAGAGATTGATCATGTCAAGAAGGATGTTTCTAAGAAGTTGGATGCTAAATTTCCA
Source organism: Apium graveolens (assembly GCF_009905375.1). Taxonomy (NCBI): domain Eukaryota; kingdom Viridiplantae; phylum Streptophyta; class Magnoliopsida; order Apiales; family Apiaceae; genus Apium; species Apium graveolens. The sequence continues at coordinate 32,094,603 of NC_133651.1, forward strand.
AACACAACCATGCTTGACATCAACAGACAACTGAAGAAAAACTCTAATTTATAACCAAAGTAGAGTCCCTGGATACAAGACTAAAAGCTGTGGAAGCCTCTCTCACTACAATTCACTTACATCAAGCTCAACAAACCTAGTTGCTTCAAAAGCTAGTGGCTGCATAAACTTCTACCTCCTCTCATCTTGATGCTAACAAAAAGGGGAGAAAGATCCAATAGTCCCAGTTAGTCAAGGAGAGCCAACAAGTGAGGGGGAGAGTGTGCTCAATATACAAGTCAGTCAAGTAATTGTTCCAGAAATTACTTATCCTAAGCCACCAGTTTTGGACAGCATTGATCTGATCGAGATAGCAGCTGCCAAGTTGAATTTCAAGTCAGATTTCAAAAAGCTTGATGTTGCAGCAGCTAAAAAGGAATTAGATGATAAATGGAAAAAGATTGATGAAGAAATTTAGAAGAAATTTGGTCAGATAAAGAAACCAAACAAGATCTTTCATCACTTCTCTCAAGTCAAGCAAATTTCTGTGAATGAAATAAGTCTGAGTTATTTGGAAAAGGGCCAAACCTCATGTATTAAGTCTCCAAAATCCAACCCGGTTTTAAAGCCTAAAAGGAATTATCCAAAATCATCATACAAGAATCCCTTGGATCTCATGTTTGAGACTTCAAAACCAGATGAACAGAAGCTGTTGGAAAGGTCCATTGCATTCTTCAAAGATCCAACTGACTCAGTACAAAAGAAAAGAATTGCCAAAATGTATAAGAATGGGAAAGAGATTTGTGTGGTGGCTGGACACCCTCAGTTTGCAGCAGCTAAAAAGGAGGAAAAAGAAAGAATCAAGCAAGAAAAGAGCAAGCTGATTTAGATGCTAAGAAGCTCAAACAGAAGAAAGAGCAAGCTGCTATAGTAACCAAGCTTCAAGCTGTGAAAGCTACAACTGAAATCTCTGAAAAGTAACATGTAGTAGCTGAAGGTCAGAAAATGCACAAGGAACCTCAACAGAATAGGAAGTTCAGATACAAGCTTCATTCCAAAGGAAAATTGGACTTCAGTGATGAGAAAATGGAAGATTACATTCCCAAACAGTCTACAACTTCAACTCAAACATCCAAGCCCTCAGTGGTACATGAGGAATTTAAGGTGGATCCAATAAAGAATTTTCATGGTGAGCCTATATTTCCCAAGGATGAGCCAATAGACTGGGAAAGTTTGCCTATACATGAGATTAATTTACCAATTTTCAACAAAGCAAAGAAGACAAAGATAAGAGCAATCAAGAAGATCAAGCCCGTGACTCTCAGAACCAAAACCTTAGCCAGAGCTCAACCAACTATCAACAAGGGAGATCTTCTATTTATCTGTGATATCAAGGAATTCTCATATATAAATCTCCACTTGGATGAATTGGAAGAAGTAAGAGGGATTGATGCTCACAGACCCCTTCACAGAATTCTCCCAAGAAAGTTGTAATGTTTTGATAAAGATCTTCTCATCCTTTGATAGGGATAAATAAATTATGATTGTATTATTAAATACTGCATTAATTGTACAAGCTGTGGGCTGCTAGGCCCAATAAAAAGATATATGATACTCAGACCAGAAAGGTTAAGCCTGATGGACCAGATCAGGCCTGATGGAATAAAAAAGGCCCAAAAGCCCTGATTATTAATTAATTTCGTAATTAATTAATAAGGGACAAAACAGATGTTGAAAAGAGTCCCGATAAGGATATAAATCCTTGGAGATTAGCCTCAAGGGGACCTAAAAGGATAAGGAATCAGTTTCCTACTATCTAGGACTCCAAAGTCCATTCTAACTATGAGACTTGCCCACCAAGTCTCCTATACCAAGTCCAATTCAAGGACTCCCAACATCTATATAAGGGGCCTCACCCCACAAATCAGAACTATGTTTTTTGGCTTGATTCTCTAATTCACAGAGATACGTAGGCATCTCGTAAAGGCAGATTGAGTCACGAAACACGAGAGCAGCCATTAAAGGCCTGGAGCTCCCGAATCTTAGTATTAAATACAGCAAGTAATAACCTTGGTTTTTTATCCATAACATTTGGCGCCGTCTGTGGGAAACAACAACAACCATGGCGAGAACACGGAGAACAATTGGAGCTCTAGAGGAAGGAACACCATTAGAGGCAACCCAGGTGATTTCATCAACCGTGGAGGTTCCTCCCCATTCAACTTATGCATCTACTCAGGGGGAAGCCCAGACAGGGGCAACTCATCCTCAGCCACAAGGGACAACTCCCCCGACTATTCAAGGTACGAATCCTCAAGTTCAACAAATACATATACCTGTGAATTCTCGACCCGTCGGGTATGAATATTCAACTATTGTTACTACTAACCCCCCTTATGGGATGCCCCTTCATCCTGAGGTTGGAGGAAGCGGATATGCTGGGCGAAGCGAAGCACGAGGGCGGTCGCCCCCTATATACGAGGTTTGGATCCTATCCCTGAGGATCGGGAATTTTCTGGTCCATACACTGAGAGAGACTCCGAATCTTCGGATGATGAAGTGGCCCCGAGAAGGAGGCGTCCTGGAAAAGAGCCAATGGCCGATGGAAGGCAACGCCCCCAAAGCACCCCAGGGGCGAATCCCCAAGAAGTGCAGGAAAAGATCAGGGCTCATGAGGCTGAAATCCAAAGGCTGAGGCGTGACTTGGAGGCTCACCAAGCCACCAGAACCCACATACCTCCTAGGGGGAGAAATCCTCCTCCTATCATAGACCTGGATGGTCCGGTAAGAAGAAGGGCTGCTGTCCCAAGAACTGATCCAAGCAATCTCCTTCCCCTTGGAGATCCTGATGATCCAACTCCACCCTTCACAGAAGAGATAATGAATGCCCATATCTCAAGGAAATTCAAGATGCCCACTATCAAAGCCTATGATGGCACGGGAGACCCTGCTAATCATGTTAGGACATTCTCTAATGCACTGCTGCTGCAACCCGTGAACGATGCTATAAAATGTCGGGCCTTTCCTCAAACCCTGTCGGGTATGGCTCAAAGATGGTACAGTCGCCTACCCCCAAATTATATTGGATCATTCAGAGAATTAAGTCAGGCTTTTATTAAGCAATTCATCAGTGGAAGAGTCCATGAGAAAAGTTCAGCATCTCTTATGAGTCTTGTGCAGGGAGCTAAGGAATCCTTAAGAGATTACCTGAATCGTTTTACAAAGGAGGCTTTAAAAGTCCCAGACCTTGATGATAAGGTAGCCATGATAGCACTGCAACAAGGAACTAGGGATGAGTTTTTCAAGATGTCTTTGGCCAAACGACCCCCTGAGAGCATGTTGCAGCTCCAAGAGAGGGCTGGGAAGTATATCAAGGTTGAAGAAAGTATGAGGAAGACCGTAGTAAGTAATGAGCCCACTAGAGGCAAGAAACGAAAAACAGATTTGGAGTATATCGCTAAGGACAAATATCCTAGAACCGAACAAAACCTTGATTCAACCCCCAAGAAGGGAGGACCTGGGCAAAAGTTCACTGAATACGCTAAGTTGAATGCTCCCAGAAGTCAGATTTTGATGGAGATTGAGAAAGACAGAGATATTCGCTGGCCTAAGCCCTTGAAGGCTGATCCCGCCAAGCTAGATAAGGGCAAGTATTGCAGGTTTCACAAAGATGTTGGCCATGACACCGATGAGTGTAGGCAATTGAAAGATGAAATTGAGTTTTTGATTCGAAAAGGAAGATTGAACAAGTATACTGGAGATGGAGGGGACAGAAATAATAATGGAAGGAAGAACTTTGAAGATCGTAGGAGGGACCAAGACGAACAGGGGCGAAACCCCCAGCCTAGAGGACCAGTTATAAACACCATTTATGGAGGGCCGAGACCTCGAGGGCCTGTGATAAACACGATCTTTGGAGGTCCAACTGCTGCTGGATTGTCCAAAAATTCCAGAAAGGCATATACTAGAGAGGTTATGCATATTGTTGGAGAAGCCCCGAAGAGGGCCAGGACAGAAGTAATATTGGCTTTTGATGATTCCGACCTAGAGGGTGTGAAGTTTCCCCATGACGACCCGTTGGTCATAACACCAATAATAGGAAATAGCCCGGTTAAGAGGGTCCTTGTGGATAATGGTGCTTCTGTGGATATCTTGCTCCACGACACCTTTCTAAGGATGGGGTATAACGACTCCCAGTTAACACCAACCGACATGCCGATATATGGATTTGCTGGAGTAGAATGTCCTGTGGAAGGGATAATCAAGTTGCCAACCACCATAGGTACGGAGCCAAGGCAAGCAACGCAGATGCTGGATTTCGTAGTGGTAAAGGCTAGTTCAACTTATAATGCTATCATGGGGAGAACAGGGATACATGCCTTCAAGGCAGTCCCCTCTTCCTACCATTCAGTCATGAAGTTTCCCACCCGAAACGGGATTGGAGAAGAGAGAGGAGATCAAAAAATGGCTAGAAGCTGTTATGTGGCCTCTTTGAGGGCAGATGGAGTCGGGGGGCAGGTTCTTCCTATTGAAGATATGGATGTTCGAGAAAATGATGAGAATAGAGGAAGGCCAGCAGAAGAATTGGTCTCGGTTCCTTTATACCCCGAGAATCCTGAGAGGACGACTTTCATTGGAGCCACATTAGAGGAGCCCCTTAAAGGGAAGTTAGCGAAATTTTTGCAAGAAAATAGTGATGTGTTTGCATGGTCAGCAGCTGATATGCCAGGCATAGACCCGGAGTTAATTACTCACAAGCTAAATGTAGATCCAAGCCGGAAGACAGTGAAACAAAAGAAAAGAAATTTTGCCCCAGAAAGACAAGAGGCTATAAAGCAGGAAGTGGAAAAGCTCTTAGAGGCTGGTTTCATTGAGGAGATTCAATTTCCGTAGTGGTGAGCAAACCCTGTAATGGTGAAGAAGGCTAATGGAAAGTGGAGGATGTGTATAGACTTCACCGATTTGAATGATGCATGCCCCAAAGACTGTTTTCCGCTGCCTAGAATTGATACTTTGATTGACGCCACCGCTGGACATGAGATGCTGAGTTTCATGGATGGGTTTAGCGGATACAACCAGATTAAAATGCATAAGGATGACATTCCAAAGGTATCATTTATCACTGACTTTGGTGTTTATTGTTATCTTGTTATGGCGTTTGGTCTCAAGAATGCAGGAGCCACCTATCAAAGGTTGGTGAATAGAATTTTTAAGGATCTTATTGGTAAGACTATGGAAGTCTATGTTGATGACATGTTAGTCAAGAGTCTGGTAAAGACTGATCATATAGCCCATTTAAGGGAAGCTTTTGAGGTCCTGAGGTACCACAAGATGATGTTGAATCCGACGAAGTGTGCTTTCGGAGTAGGATCTGGAAAGTTCTTGGGATTGATGGTCTCGAAGAGGGGAATTGAGGCAAACCTCGATAAAATAAAGGCAATCCTGGACATGGAACCCCCCAAAACTGTCAAGGATGTTCAGAAGCTCACAGGAAGGGTAGCTGCGTTAGGACGATTCATCTCCAAGTCAGGAGACAAGTGCTTGTCATTTTTCAAGTCACTAAAGAACATCAAAGACTTTGTATGGAGTGAGGAAAATCAGAAGGCATTTGAAGAGTTAAAGAAGTATATGGGCCAGGCCCCGTTGTTGGCCAAGCCAGTTCTGAATGAAGTTTTATTCTTGTACTTAGCTGTTTCGGAGAGCGCCTTGAGCGCCGTGTTGGTTAAGGAGGAACTGAAAGTCCAGAAACCCGTATACTATGTCAGCAAAATTTTGCATGGTGCTGAGTTGAATTATTCAGCCATTGAGAAATTCGCTTTAGCCTTGGTAATGGCTTCAAGAAAGCTGCGTCCTTATTTTCAAGCTCACCAAATTGAAGTACTAACAAATCAGCCACTGAGAAATATCATTCACAGTCCCAAGGCAAGTGGGAGACTGATTAAGTGGGCAATAGAGTTGGGAGAGTTCGATCTCAAGTATAAGCCACGTACGGCCATAAAAGCCCAGGCACTAGCTGACTTCGTGGTGGAATGTACCATACCCAACCAAGAAGTCGGGGGGCAGGAAGATACCATACCTCAAGACAAGGGAGTCGACAATGGGGACAAGGAGAAAGAATATTGGGTTCTCTATTTTGATGGAGCATCAAAAACAAATTCCAGTGGAGCAGGGTTGGTTTTGCAAAGCCCTGATGGATTCTTAATTGAGTATGCCATGAAGCTAGACTTCCCAACAACAAACAATGAGGCAGAGTATGAAGCCCTGATTGCTGGCCTTGGTCTAGCTGGGACACTTAGAGTCAAAAACTTAAAGGTCCGTGGAGACTCGAAGCTGATCATATCCCAGGTAAAGGGAGAATTTGAGGCAAGGGATGATACGATGGCTAAGTATGTTCGCCTATTAAGGGCTGTGATGACCCAATTTAATGAATGCCATGTTGAACACATTCCAAGGGAAGAAAATGCTAAAGCAGATGCGCTATCAAAGTTTGCTTCATCTGAGATTGAAGAAAGTTCAGGAAGTGTGTACTTCCGTGTTTTGAAGACACGAAGCATAGATGTTAAGCTTGTGGCTCCCGTAGGCTTGGGGACGTCATGGATTGATCCCATCAAGGCTCACATTCAGACCGGTTGGTTGCCAAGCGATGCAATTGAGGCACGGAAGTTAACTGTTCGAGCACTAAGGTACTCTTTGATAGATGGGATTCTATATAAAAGATCTTTCGTGGTTCCTTACCTGAGGTGTCTCAGGCCCGATGAGGCACGCTTGGCTCTTGAAGAAGTGCATGAAGGTATTTGTGGACAACACCTGGGGGGCAGGGCCTTGGCTCATAAAATAACCCGTTTAGGCTTCTATTGGCCAGAAATGATGGCTGATGCCAAAGAATATGTGAAGAAGTGTGATCGCTGTCAGAAGCATGCACCAGTTGTTAGACAACCCCCCGAGATGCTGACCTCTATCAACTCGCCTATTCCCTTTGCCATGTGGGGGATGGATATTCTAGGGCCTTTTCCTATGGCCACGGCACAAAGGAAATTTCTGATTGTAGCCATTGATTATTTCACCAAGTGGATCGAAGCCAAACCCTTGGCCAAAATCACAACTAAGCAGGTTGCACAATTCCTGTGGGAAAACATTATGTGCCGATATGGAATTCCCCGTATCCTCGTCACTGACAATGGAACACAATTCAACAATGAGGAATTCAAGAAGTATTGTGAAGAAAATGAAATTGAGTTACGATTCACCTCTGTGGCTCACCCGCAAGCCAATGGGCAAGCAGAGGTAGCAAATCGGATAATCCTGGATGGACTAAAAAAGAGGATCGAGAAGTCAAGAAATAATTGGGTGGATGAGATACTTCCAATATTATGGGCCTATAGGACTACCTGTAGAGTCACGACAGGAGCAACTCCTTTCATGTTGGCATATGGGGCAGAAGCAGTAGTTCCCGTGGAGATATCGCATTCCTCTCCAAGGATTCAGACTTTCAATGCTGTAGAAAATGAGGAAGGGCAGAGGTTAGCCCTGGATCTAATTGATGAAGTGCGAGATGAGGCACATGCAAAGATAGTAGAATATCAGAAAAAGGCTTCATTCTATTACAACCTAAGGGTTAAAGAGAGATTTTTTAAACAAGGAGATCTAGTCTTGAGAAAAATAGAGGCTTCTTGTGTTGGACAGAAAGGAAAGCTTGCCCCGAATTGGGAAGGGCCGTACAGAGTCAAGAGCGTTCAGGGTAGAGGAACCTACAAGCTGGAAACTATGGAAGGTTTTGAAGTCCCGAGGACCTGGCACGCACAAAACCTGAAGGTTTACTATGTGTAAGATAGGAGAAGTACGATTCTCACTTGTCATTGACAAGTAGGTTTAAAAGCACCTTGAAGCTTTGCTTGCATAGGATTTTATATTCCAGTAGAATTTACATTATCTAGTTATTGTTGATTAGGGTCGAACCCATGCTATGTAAGGTTTTGGAAAACCAGACTTCATATTAAAGAGTTTGAAATTATTTCTATCTAAGGATGTTTAAGGTTCAAATGCATATTAAGATTGTAAAGATAAAACAGAAAAAGGCAAGAAAAGCAACATATAGAATACAAGCCCCGAAGGGTAATAAGTTCTGAATGTGATTAAGTCAATACATAGAAAGCCACAATGGGCCAAACAAGAAAAACAAAATACTCAAAGATCCTTGAAGAAGTCATCATCGATGTTTCCTTCATTGGCAGCAGAAGAAGGAACTGGAACATGATCAGCACCTCGAGGAGAAACAGCTTCGGCCTCAGCAGAAGAAGCAAGAATAGGAGAAAGAGGAATATCATCAAGAAGAGGCTCTTTCCCAGGAATATCAGGGACTGGATAGGCAGTAAGAGTCACCTCCGGAATCTTCTTCCCAATCTCCTCTACTATCTGCTCCCAACAGCTAGAAAAGGTCTCCGGGAAGTTAGCATCGTACTCAGCATTTAGGACATCCTGAAAGTCCTGAGATGCCTTATACTCAGCTATCACCTCAGCTCGGGCCCTTTGAGCATCCAGCTCCAGCTTACGAACTTTCTCCTTCTCGTCCGCCAGCTCCTTCTCTACCTCACGAAAACGAGTGAAGTTGGCCTCGGAAGCCTTGAGGTACCTATCCCTGTCCCTCTCAGCAATAGTTAGGCTGGTCCTCACATCCTTCAAATTGTGAAGGGCAGCCTGGAGATAGGTATTCATCTGCACGAACATATCAAAGTACAGTAAGTAATAATAAACAAAAAAAAACAGTTAAAAAGGAAGAGGCTTACAGAAGCCACGGCCTGAGCACCCAGACGTTCAATCTGTAGGTCATCAGAAGACTCGACGATCTCAGCCCTGTCACGAGGCGTGATCACACTCTGAGACCAAACGGCGGCAGCCTCGGAACTCCCTACCACCGTGTCCCTCCTCTGAAGGCCCCAAGTGACGGTGAAGGGAGAGTTATCTTCATCAAGGCTAGGAGGCCTCTGGGATAAAAAAGTAGGGACGGCCTCCTGAACCGTGACTGAAGGGCCGTCACCAATCCTAACCCGCTTGTCGCGGTGGCTCTCAACAGCAGAGCCCTTGGCGGCACGGGCCTCCCGCTTCTTGAAGATCGTGTCCAAAGCGGCCCTAGCTGCAGGCAAATACAAGCACGTAAGAAAAAGGACAAATAGAGAATGGAGGAAATGGAACAAAAAGGGGAAAGAAATACCCTCGGGACCAAGGTCACTTAGACCTACACCTTGCAAATTACCCTCTGAAAGGATGAGAGCGCAATGGTGCAAGTTATCAGCAGTAATGGCCTTGATGGCTGCATCCTCATCTATCCCCAATTTTAGGTCTCTTAAAGACCCGTCTATACTTTTTGAGAAGTTGGGCCTGAAAAAATGGTCCCAACCCTCCTCGGAATCCAGAAATATATAAAACCACTCACTCTTCCATGTTGGATACGAGTCGGGATTGGTGCCAGAAATAAAGCAGGAACGAGCCAAGGATCTATGAACTATTTTGACCCATCCTTGGTCCTCAGAAGCATTTACAAATTTAAATAAATAACAAAAGACACAAACATTTGGCTCAAAACCGTGTTTACGAGATTGGGCCATATAACAGTGAATAAAACGCCAAGAGTTGGGAGTGAGTTGGGTCGGACAGACTCGGGCCTCAGCCAAAAGGCGAAAAACAAAAGGATGAGGAGGTAGGCGAAAACCAGCATAGAAGGTTTCCTTATAGACCCGAATGGCCCCAGGTTTTGGGTAGCAGGCCCTATCATTTGGGCCTGGAGCCTCGGCCCTATAAGGGTGCGAAATGCCAAAAAGGCGGGCTATGGTACCTACTTGATCTGGACCAAATCTAGAAGGATAATTATATGCATCTAAGTGTAACATGTTAGGAAAGGCTTGCCCAAATTCGGTTAAAAGATCCCTAAGAGAAATAACTGAGGAATGTACAAGAGATTTTTTACCTCGGCTGGCCCTAGAGGGACGGGCAACAGCTTGGGGGACATGGGAGTGAGATGAATCGGAATCCGCCATGGATGAAGACAAAAACCCAGGAAGCTCTTGAAAGTAAGTAAAGAAGATGAAGATTCAAACGGAATCTTCAAAATAAGCCCAGAAAGCGGCGGAGTAGAAAGCCGGAAATCGCTTGGAGGTGGCGATTCTTGAGAGACTAATTGCAGAGTTGAAATTTAGAAATTTTTGTGAAAGTGAAGTGTGAGAAATGAACTCACACTCCACCTCTTATATAGAGGAGCTCAAAGATGCACAAACGGGCCTGGGCCTAAGAAAAGGGCGGGAAGCCCATAAGATTTGAATTTTGAAAAGATTTAAAATCAAAGTTCAATGAATGAATCAAGGCTCGAACAGCCTCAACAACGCTCAGGATACGTCGTCCCTAGCCGTTGTTAGAAGTGTGGCTCCTAGGCGTGGTACACCAACGCCCAGGAAGCATCTGTATTCAACAACGCTCAGGATACATCGTCCCTAGCCGTTGTTAGAAGTGTGGCTCCTAGGCGTGGTACACCAACGCCCAGGAAGCATCTGTATTCAACAACGCTCAGGATACATCGTCCCTAGCCGTTGTTAGAAGTGTGGCTCCTAGGCGTGGTACACCAACGCCCAGGAAGCATCTGTATTCAACAACGCTCAGGATACATCGTCCCTAGCCGTTGTTAGAAGTGTGGCTCCTAGGCGTGGTACAACAACGCCCAGGAAGCATCTGTATTCAACAACGCCCAGGACGCAAGTTTCCTAGACGTTGTTAGAAAACTGTCTCCTAGGCGTGGGTGCACAACGTCTAGGATCTATGAAAACATCTGTCTTCAACAACGCCCAGGACGCAAGTTTCCTAGACGTTGTTAGAAAACTGTCTCCTAGGCGTGGGTGCACAACGTCTAGGATCTATGAAAGCATCTGTCTTAAACAACGCCCAGGACGCAAGTTTCCTAGACGTTGTTAGGAAACCGTCTCCTAGGTGTGGATTAACAACGCCCAGGAAGCATCAGCCTCCAACAACGCCCAGGACGCAAGTTTTCCTAGACGTTGTTAGGAAACTGTCTCCTAGGCGTGGATCAACAACGCCTAGGATGTATTGAGCAACAAAAATTCTGTTTTTCTGATTATTTAATTAGAAAAATAGGAAAATTCCTTAAATATTTTCTGAAAAATGTTAATATTTTCAGAGATAAGGAATAAATCCAGAAAATTAAAGGATAAATCCCAGAAATTAGGAATAAATCCAGAAAAATTAAAGGATAAATCCCAGAAATTAGGGAAAAAATCCAGAAATTCCTTAAATATTTTCAGAAAATTAGGGAAAATCCCAGAAAATTAGGGAAAATCCCAGAAAATTAGGGAAAAATCCAGAAAATAAGGGAAGAATCCCAGAAATAAGGGAAAAATTCCTGGAAATTAAGATAATTCCTGAATAAAAGGGAAAATTCATTGTAAATGTGTAGGTCGCTCCACACTTTACGGAAAAATGAAACCCTGTAAGGGAACGAATAGACTTAACTTCTGCGAAACCTAATCGATGTTTCCCAAAAGTTGGGGGGCAAATGATAGGGATAAATAAATTATGATTGTATTATTAAATACTGCATTAATTGTACAAGCTGTGGGCTGCTAGGCCCAATAAAAAGATATATGATACTCAGACCAGAAAGGTTAAGCCTGATGGACCAGATCAGGCCTGATGGAATAAAAAAGGCCCAAAAGCCCTGATTATTAATTAATTTCGTAATTAATTAATAAGGGACAAAACAGATGTTGAAAAGAGTCCCGATAAGGATATAAATCCTTGGAGATTAGCCTCAAGGGGACCTAAAAGGATAAGGAATCAGTTTCCTACTATCTAGGACTCCAAAGTCCATTCTAACTATGAGACTTGCCCACCAAGTCTCCTATACCAAGTCCAATTCAAGGACTCCCAACATCTATATAAGGGGCCTCACCCCACAAATCAGAACTATGTTTTTTGGCTTGATTCTCTAATTCACAGAGATACGTAGGCATCTCGTAAAGGCAGATTGAGTCACGAAACACGAGAGCAGCCATTAAAGGCCTTGAGCTCCCGAATCTTAGTATTAAATACAGCAAGTAATAACCTTGGTTTTTTATCCATAACATCCTTCAAGAAGAATTTTAGATTCAATGTGACTAACCAAGAAATTGGTTCTAAAGAAGATAGAAGAACTGAGGAGCAGAAAGCCTTAAATGCACTTCCAAGAACTCTAACAATTCCCTTCACAGGAAGCACAGTGCACTTGAGGCCTTAGTAGCTGATGGAGTTCATGGATGACAAAGGTGTGAGAAGATTCTTCAAATTGGATGACCAATTAAGCATCTCAAGCAATGAGACTCTACTGGAAATGCAAGAAAAGCTAGATCTGTCAAATGCTGAAGAATTTGAATTCTATAGGCAGCTCCAAAATCAAATAGAAGAAAACAACTGGAAACTTGGGAAGAAATGAAGACCATCAAGAAAATAGAAAACATCTGCTCAAACTAGAGGAGCACCTTGATAATGATTGTGAGAACTCTTTGTACATTTTACTTTGTCAAATTTTCAATAAATTGAAGCACTTATTAGTTTCATCTACTATAATTCAATCTGTATATTTAGGGTGTTTTGTTATCATCAAGTTTCTCTTAATTATGGCTACAATTCCAGTAGACATAAATTGGGGGAGATTGTTAGAAATATGTTGTGAACTTGATGATAAGTTGAACAAAACACCTTAGTAGATTTAACTTAATGTTTTTGAAACTCTCGACGGATGTTCTAATATAGTCCCGACGGATGATCTTTATAGTCCCGACGGATTACAACTAAACATCCATCGAGAGTGTAGCTTATGTAACAATAAGTATTACAGCACATTTCTGCAAACAACAATATTTGTAGTCTAGTAGATTCTGTAGGATTCTCTAAGTCATGTTGACTATTAGATTGATATGCAGAATAGGTTGGCTAACTGTAAATATAAGATGTCTTGTAATTCTGTATAAGTGAATAGAGTCAAGTGGCAGAAAGACTCCCGATGGATGATCTACAAAGGCTCCCGACGGATAATCAATAAGGCTCCTGACGGATGATCAACATAATCTCGACGGATGATAATATTCAAATTAGTAGTTGATAGTGACAACACAGTCACATGCGTCGGGTGTTTTTAAATGGAATGTGGCAACCTAATTATAGGTTTTAGAGAACAAAGAAGTATTACCATTTCCATGCAATTATGAAGATATTCAAAAATGTTGGAATAGAGTAGTGAAACAGCATGGAGTTAGACTAGATATAGTTTGTCTTATTATCCTGTCTTACTGTTATGTAACTTGGTAATATATAAACCAAGTGTAGCAAGTAGAACAACTAACTGAGTAAGCATTATTTTTCTGAGAGATAGAAAAACTGTATCTGTTAAGAATCTCTCTGTAAGTTTGTAAGTTCACTTGTAAGCAGTTGTGTGGTATTCAAGCATCACAGAGTTCTCATACCAATATATATCTCTGGTGGATAAGTTCAAATCCACCAGAAAGTTTTAAAGCTTTGTGTTTTATTACTTTTATTTTGATTTCAATTCAAGTTTCATTCCGCACTTCTTGTAAAATCAAACACTGTAATATATATTAATTAAGAACAGTCTTAAAATTTAAAAAGGAGCCAGAATTACATTCAACCCCCCCCCCCCCGTCTGTAATTTTTGTTGCATTTTTTGGGAATAACATCTTTAGAATTGTTTCCGGGAAGCGTTTTTATTTTATATACCTCTTCTGATTCCTCAGCTAATGTTTTCTTTTCACGAGAAGAAGACATGCTAATACCTAAAAAAATGTTACTAAATCATTTGAAAATTAATTGATGCTACCAAGTAAACAAAGATCGACAGTGTAGGCTTTTTACTGATAATTAAATAATTCAGCAATAAAAAGTCATACGGCATATACAGGAATATTTAAAATTCAATTTTATGTTTATTTAATATCGATAATGCCATTCTAAATAAAATTATTACTATTTCAGTCACTGAAGCTAAATGAAATTCAATAATAAAATGTCAGAAAACATAATAGGAAAATTAAAAATTTTCATTATGTGTTTGTTCAAGATCGATAGTGCATGTCTATTTAAAAAAAATTCCCTTACGGAAATTAAAGTTAATAAATAAAATTCAATAGCCTTAAGGTTGGGTGTGTGCTAAAGGGTTGGTGAGGTCTTATTTCTCTAACAGGGGATTCAACTTCTTGTGTGTGCCTAAGTTTAAAAAGCAAAACTTCACCATCAAACATTAAAAATCACAAAATGATTCTAATCTAAGCCACATCAAGGGATTTCTTAATTAAAAACATATACATAAAAGTATGTGTGGATCGGTGAATGGATGCGTGTGTGCAGAGTTTTACATGGTTTATGAACCTGAGAAGAAATTCATGCTCAAGAAGAAGTTTGTGTTGCTTTATTGTGTGTGTGGGGTGATTTCTATAAATGGTTGTGTGCTTGTATATAACTGAGTTGCTGCATTAAAAAAACCTGAGGTAGGGCTAAAAATAGATATTGTGACGAGATAGCATCTGCATGTTTATAAATTTAGTGGGCCCATGGTGGAAAAAAGTCTATCAAAATAAACATTTATTATGAATTTTCACCTATTTATATCTCTTAGCTATTTACGTCTCTAAATTTATTAAATTCCCACCTTTTCTTTTCTATTTATTTTTAATTAAAAGTTAAATTTGATTTCAGATTAATAAAATAATTATCCTCAATTGTTTTATAACTGATCAATGATGTTTGGACTATAATATTATTTGTGACTGATTATGGTCGGTTATAAGATATTTTCTTCGACATTCTCTGCTGGAGAAAATGATTTGTCAGAATGTTCATTTTTGTAGTGTGCGTTAATTCATTTTAACTAAAAAATAAATCCCTTTGTAATAGTATAATTTGTTCTGGTTTACAGCGAGAGAACAATGCTTCTTTGATAACTTTTACGAGTAACAAAAAAAACTTAACATTTGTGTTTGGTTAAAATGTTTCCACATTTCTCATGTCATATAAAATAAAAACATTGTTGCAAGCATTGAGCATTCAAAAACTAGTTATTGCTAAATGGTAGTCATGTAATTTTGCTAGTTAGTAGGTAAAAATAATTCAATACCATAAAATTCAATAAACTTATTAAGATGCTAAAACACGAACATCATGAGAATTAAGACAAGATAAAAAAAATACATTAAACAATCACAAAAAAATTTTGATCGAAACCACAACAAGGAGTTTATTGATTGCAAATATGATCATCATAAAGTGTGGGGATGCGTATTTGCATTGAAATTATGTACGGACAATAGTAATGGAAATGAACAACATTCATCTAGAAAGACCTACAAATTTTGTAACTAAAATCTGATTATCAACATCAATAGCATTGTATTGTCTAGAAATCATTTTGATGTTTTATTGGTCTAATTTATTCACCTTTGCTACCAAATCAATTCAGGTTAAGATCATCAAATCAGTTAACACTTAACACAGAAGAAATTAGGGCAAGAACTGGTGAAAGCATTCTTCTTTTTGCTCACTAGTTTCTAATTTCATTAAAATAAGGAGCAAGTTTCTATCAAAATCTATATCGGCACCATGAAACTATGAAAGGAAGTCTTGGAAAAATAGTCTATAAATTAGCTTAAATTAGGGAAGAAGTTGATATAAAATAAAAGGGGTAGAACTAGATGAACCAAACTAGCCATCTAGACAACTTGTTGAGTAAACAAATTAACAAAAACTTGAAAACAATTGCAAATTCCCTAAGTATAGAAGTTCCATATTTAGAAAACAATTAAGTGAATCTAATATTACTAATCAAATATTTTGTTAATATAAACACAAATATGCATACTTATATGCATATATATCTCCAACTACAAGGGTTAAGCGTCTTCTATTAATTAGTTGTGAAAACCTTTCAAATATATTTAAACGATACATCCAACTACAAGGGCTACATGTCTTTTAATAATTAGTTGTGAGAACCTTTCAAATATATTTCCAAGCATACATCCAACTACAAGGGTTACATGTCTTTTATTAATTAGTTGTGAAAATATTTCTAGAATCATAAATAATGACAATGAACCACGAAAACTTAGATTGAAAATAAACAACATTCTAGCAAAAAAAATTAATTTTGTACCTAAATCTGATTATCAATATCACTAGCACTGTTCTATCTACAAGCCATTTTTATGTTTTCTTGGTCTTATAAGGGTACGAGGGAGATACGGCTACATTTTACAGCTTCCAACTCATTTCATGACACATGAAAAAGGACATGAACCAGTGAAAGCAATTTATTTTTCCTATGTTTTTAAAATTATTAAAATAAGGAATAAGCTTCTAATAAAACTTTTTGCGGCACCATGAAAGTCTTGAAAACTGGTCTATAAAGTGTTGTGGATATGTTGTGAACTTGATAATTTCATTAACAAAACACCTTAGTAGATTTTACTTAGTGAAAAATGTAGCACTCGACGGATAAGGAATATAGTCCCGACGGATGACTCAATATAGTCTCGACGGATGATGATTTATTATCCATCGAGTGAGTAACTTGTGTAATAATGAGTCTGTAGCATATTTCTGCATACACCTTGTTTAGATTCTGTAGTAGCACTCAAGTCATGTTGACTTTAATTAGATATGCAGAATAGGTTGATTAAATGTACATAGATGATGTCTTGTAATTTTTCATAAATGAAATGAAGTCAAGTGCCAGATAGCTACCCAACGGATAAACAACAATGCCACTCGACGAATGATCAGCAAGGCAACTCGACGGATGATCATTGTTAGGGATAAAAAACTAAGGTTATTATTTGCTGTATTTACTGTTAAGGTTCGGGAGCTCAAGGCCTTTAATGGCTGCTCTCGTGTTTCATAGCTTAACTCTGCCTTTACGAGATGCCTACGTATCTCTGTGAATTTAGAGAATCAAGCCAAAAAATGTAGTTCTGATCTGTGGGGTGAGACCCCTTATATAGATGTTGGTGGTCCTTGAATTGGACTTGGTATAAGAGACTTGGTAGCCAAGTCTCAGAATTTAGAATGGACTTTGGAGTCCTAAATAGTAGGAAACTAATTCCTTATCCTTCTAGGTCCCTTTGAGGCTAATCTGCAAGGATTTATGTCCTTATCAGGACTCTTCTCAATAGCTGATTTTTCCCTTATTAATTAATTACAAAATTAATTAATATTTAGGGTTTTTGGGCTTTCTTTGTTCCATCAGGCCTGATCTGGTCCATCAGACCTGATCAATGTGTTAACCTTTTTGGTCTGAATGTCATACATCTTCTTATTGGGCCTAGCAGCCCAAATCATGTATAATTACTGTAATATTTAATTACATAATCAGGATTTATTTATCCCTATCATTTGCCCCCAACTTTTGGGAAACCGTATAACATTTCGCAAAAGTTAAGTTCGTTCATTCCCTTTCAGGGTATCGTTTTGCGTAAAGTGTGAAGCGACCTACACGCTTACAACGATTTGCCTTGTACGTGGATTCAGGGTCGTTTAAAAACTTCCCCTTCTATTTTCTTACCTTCTCCCTATTTTTAGGAATTTTCTGGTATTTTTCAAGAATTTTCCCTTTTTCCGAGATTTTTTTTTTGCAATTTTTTACAAATTTTCTCAAATTTTCAGCCCTTTTTCGACCAGGATCCTAGTCGAAATTTCGACCTGGATCCTAGTCGAATTTTGGGCCAGCTTTCTAATCCTGGTCGAAGGACTTCGACTAGGATCCACGACCTGGATTTTGACTAGGATCCTAGTCGAACCTTCGACCTGGATTTTGGTCGAAAACTAGTGTCTTTCTTTGCTTCCTGGTCGTTTGGTTTCGACTAGGATCCACGACCTGGGTTTCGACCAGGATCCTAGTCGAACCTTCAACCTAGATCTTAGTCGAGACTTCTGTGCTCATTTGCTTCCTGGTCGTTCGATTTCGACTAGGATTCTCGACCTGGGTTTCGACCAGGATCCTAGTCGATTCTTCGACCTGAATTTTAGTCTAGGTTTCTGCACCCCATTCTTGAAAAATATTGTGCTTGATTTAGGAATTTGACCTCGATCCTAGTCTGGCTTTCGACCTCAATCCAGTTCTATTATACCCATAATTTTTGGGTGTTTGTTCGAAAGAATTTGAGCAGAATTCACGACTTGGAACTCGATCTCAATCCTGGTCTTATTGGGTTTCCTTCTTATCCAATTTGGATTGGGCCTTATCTTTTTTAGGGCTTTGATTTGGGCCTTCTATTTTTCCAAATCCTAATTGGATTTAGGCCTTCTATTTTCCAAATCTTAATTGGATTTGGGCTTTTTATTTTTCTAAATCTTAATTGGATTTGGGCTTTTTATTTTTCCAAATCCCAATTGGATTTGGGCCTCCCATTGGGCCTCTTATTAATCTGGGCTTAATATATCAAAGCATCCTCTTTAGAATTCTCTAGAATTCTCGGGAATTTTTATTTTTTCAAATCTTAATTGGATTTGGGCTTTTTATTTAATTTCTTTGGAATTCCTTGGAATATTCTGGAATGTTCCATTTTCTAGGCTTTTTTCTTTGGGCCTTTATCCTCACTGGGCTTTTTGTCCCTTCAACTTCACTTTTTTTCTTATATAAAGGAGTGAGTAGAGTGTGCTACTCCTCACTTTCTCATTTCTAAATTCTCCTTCTTTCTTCTTCTGTTAAGAATCTTAGAGCAATAACAGTAGGTCGGAGTATCTTAAGCCCCAAAGCCTTTTTTAGGAGCATTACTTCAGGTAAGAATTCTCCCTTTACTTCTTGTGCTTGTTTTTGCATAGTTTGCATTTTAAAATTGTCTCCTTATGTGCCCCCCTTTTTTTTAGATGGCTGATAAGAAAATGACCCGTTTAGCCAAGATGAATATGGCCAGAAAGTCCAATGAATTCCCCATTCGGTGAAGGTACACTTCCTTGATTGATATGATCAACACCCAAAGCGATGAGTACCCGTCAGATACGCATTTAGATGCGCACGACCATATCAGTGCCTTGCGGGATCTAAAGGAGCTGGACAAGTTGAGCAATTGTTTCAGAATCAAGGATCCTTTCAAGCTAGTTCTTGCAGGTCCGGCCGACAGGGCCTGTCAGTGGAGGAAAGACGCACTATGCGTCTACAGAGATACTTTAAGGGCAGGTATTAGACTCCCCTTTCACCCATTCATCCCTGTTTTGCTAGCTGATGTGGGCATCATCCCTTGCCAACTCCCACCTAACTCTTGGAGGTTAATTCTGTGCTATCTGTCGCAATGCACCAAGCACAATGTCTCTACTTCTGTTGCTATTTTTAGAAAGATTTTCCAGTTCAAGAATAGTCCTGACAAGAATCCGGGGCGGGTTTCTTTAAACCAGCGCCCAACTGTTCCCCACATAGTGAACGGGAAGTCCATCCCTGACAACAACTTGGGGTGGAAGAAAGATTTTTTGTTCGTCGTTTGGGAGGGTGGCGATTGGGGCACCCTATTTCGCTCGTCTTTTGGGCTAGCCGTAGATGGGAGCCCAAACGATATAATTTTGTCTGAGGAGGAGACCAGAGCTTTCAACCTCCTTACGCAAGATAATGGGACTTCCCATTCTTGGGATCTCATCAGGGAGACCGTTCTTGTAGAACGCGGCATTTCTCCCGTCCCTAAGAAGAGTACGTTTTCTTCCTTATCTAGTTGTTTTCATTCCTTCTATCTTCTACTTTGCTAACTTCTCAACTCACTTATCTTATTTGTTGCAGTGGCTGAGAAATTGAGGAGGCTACAAAGCCTAAAGATCCGCGCCTTGGGGATCATTTCCCGGAGTTCCTACTCCAAGCAATGGAACCAGGCGAAGAAGGCCCCAGCCAAGTTTTACGTACCAAGCAAAAACCAGGGTCTTACTTCCAACCTGCTTGGGGAATCCGGGCAAGGATTCGATTATCGGCAACACAGTGCTTGCCAAGGAATGGTCTAAGCATTCCATTTCCCCGGTTGACTATCAAGACTTTGTCCTTCAACAGGACTTGGAGGGTAACGAGCTTTTCGGAGCTCAAGCTTTGATGACGGTACGTCTTTTTCCTTAGCCATTCATAGTTACCTTTTTGATTTTTCCCATCTCTTACTTTTGCTATGTTTCTTGTACTAACTATGCGATATAACAAGTGTTCATGATCATAGTGATCTCTCAACAAATTCCTTTACTTCTATTTGATTGATCAAATTTTGGAAAATAGAAACAACTGAAAAAGGAGTAATAAAGTGGTGGTAGTATGCGGAATGGGAACACATTCGTGATACTAAGGTTGACGTGGTTATGAAAAGGTTATAGAACGCTAACGAGCAAAAGTATAACCAGTATAATATTAGGAACGGAAGGTAGTAGCAATTACGAACTGGAAAAGAATGGGTATAGAGAAGCAGAAGCTCTAATGCTAAAAGCAATAATGAGAGTCTGTGCAATAAACTTGAAAGAATTTGGAATGATCACTTAATTCGGATTGAGTTATCTTACGACAATAGATCATATGTCATTATCGAGATGTCGCCTTATGAGATCCTTGAGGGAAGACAATGTCAATCTCCCTTATGTTAGGATGAAGTTGTAGAGCGCAAGATGCTCGGACCCGCAGTAGTCCAAAGGACCAAGGATATGATAGATCTAATCAGAGGACGGCTGGTAGTAGCCCAAGATGGACATGATAAGTATGTTGATTTGACACGAAAGGATAAAGAGTATGAAATAGGGGACCTAGTAATGTTATAGGTATCCCTTGGAAAGGATTGATGAGGTTCGGAAAGAAAGGAAAGCTAAGTCTACAATTTGTTGGACCCTTGGATATATTAAGACGTTTGGGAAGTTAGCATATGAGCTAGCCCTAACCCCGAACATGTAGCAGGTCGTAACGTGTTTCACGTATCAATGTTAAGGAAGTGTAATTCGGATGCCAGACAAATAGGGGCATATGAGCGCATAGACATGCAACCCGACGTAACCTATATGGAGCAACCAGGAAGGGTTATAGAATGAAAAGGAACAAGTGCTTAGGAGAAGGGTTATCAAACTAGGCGGAGTTTGGTGGTAGGACCACAATATGGGAAAATTTACTCGAGAGTTAGAAAGTGTAATGCTAAGAAAGTATCCCCATTTGTTTTCTATTTGATTCCGGGACGGAATCCTTTTAAGGAGGGGAGACTGTAATAACCCCAATTTTTGAGAAATTTTGAAACCCTTATGAATAGTGTTTTTGCTGAACGAGAAACTTTTCATGCCACGCTATGTAGGGGTTCTGTTATTGGTCTTATGGGATATTATTAGTACTCTATGTGGTATATAAGTGTATGTAAAGATCGTCAGAATCCAATTCTGAACACTTTGATTTTTCCCGGAAATACACTAGATACGGAAAGATTTGAGAAAAAGGTAACAGGATAAAAATGATTTAAATTAAAGGATTATAGGAGAGGATCATAAAAGGAATATAATATATTGAGAAAGGTTAAGGGAACCTAAGTAATAAGATCCCGGGTATGATCCTTCAAACGATAAACGAAAACGAAAGTTAAGCGAACCGTATAACAGATCAGCGGTCATTAGGCAGACAATTAGGAAGTTAATCAAAGGGATTAGAGAGGATGATGTCAGCCAACCAATAAGAAGAGGACAAGGAGGGGAGGATGACATCATGAGGATGACACAAGCATGACATGGGAAGGAAGGAGATGTGGTGGCTTTTTAACCACACAAAATCAAGGGCAACTAGGTAATTTATTAAAACAAACACAAAAATCAAACCAACCAAGCCAAGCAAATCATTTTTCATCAAAATCAAAAAGAAACCAAGGCATTGTTCTTCATGCTCTCGGCCAAAACAGAACCAGAACACTAAAACTGCTGTATCTCCTTCATTTCTCACTCAAATATTGTGTTCTATAGCTCATTGGAAAGGTATTGAGATGGCCTACAACTCTTGTTCACAAGTCTCGTCCAAATAATCATGGTAAGACCCTCATTTTTACAGTTCTTTAAATCGGACTTTTAGAAACTTCAAAGCTTAACTTTGTGTTCTTGATTTCTTTGGAAAGATCAAGCTTGTAGGAGGCTCCCTAAGGCTTCCTAGCAACTTAACACCTCCCAAGGAAGGTATAAACTTCAAACCCTAGCCTTTACTTTATTTGTTAGTAAGTTTAATGGTTGGTGTTGTGAAATGAGAAGCATGGATTGTGATTATTAGTAGTTTGGTTTGATTTGGAAGTATTTTGGTAATTGAAGCTTGATTATAGTTCATAGGTCTTGATTGTGGTTGTTTGAGTTGAAAACCTTGGAGATTATGGACTGATGTGGTATGGTTTAGGTGAAGTTTTGTTGTATTGATGGTTATGAGTTGGTTGGTGGTTAATTGGAGTAGTTTAAACATTGGTAATCGCGTAAACATAGCCGTCGTAATGTCCGATTTTCTTTGGACTGTTTTTGTGCATAACATTAGGACCCGAGAACCCCCTGCTAGATTATGACCACTGCCATGTTTAGATAGCTCATGTTACGAGCTTCGTTTTGATATGTAGTTCGTTCGATTCCGATGCACGGTTTAGGAGAAACAACCGTTTCAAGTAACGGCGTTTCGCGAACGAAACTTTTCCCCTCGCCTTACTTTGAAACATAGGTTAAAGACCAAAAAGGGTTAATTAATGTATGAAACATTTATGGTAAGTGTGTTAGGCAGTTGGTAAGACACTCGCGAAGGAATCGCCTTAAAACTCGTAAAGGTTAAATTATTAAAAATGGTGGAGCCGAGGGTTCTCGAGTGACTTAAGAGAATCAGTAAGCGCAAAACAAGCGTTAGAGTCTAAGTTAGTTAAAGTATAGATTTACAAGTGACTTTGGTTTAATTCCAACTTACTTGTTGTTTATAGGTTACCAGACTCGTCCCGAGCCATTCGTAACCCCCAGTCGCTCAGGCAAGTTTTCTACCCGTTATACTGTTGTTGTGATGTATATATGTATATGCATTATCTTGCGATAGATGCATGATGTTTATATTAGCAAATGTTGCAATATATTGAAGCATGCTGCTATGGTATATATATGCATGCCTGTTTCATATTCTTTCCATATATAATTATTGATTCAGTTGATAATACCTATGCTAGAGGATAGCGGTAACTTGCATATACCCTTAGTATAGGGACCCAAAAGGTAGAAATATTTTCTAAACCGGGAGTCGAGGATCCCGAGTAGATTTTGTATATATGTATATATATACATATATATTTATATAAATATATGGTTATAGTTTTCAAAACTATTAATCGAATAAGGTTTATTCGATAACTTTATTTTATTTAATGAATATTATTTTGAATATTCATTCGAGGACTTATGACTCCTTTATTTTATTATTGAATATTATTTGAATATTCATTTGAGGATGTATGACTCCTTTATTTTATTTAATGAATATTATTTATAATATTCATTCGAGGTATTATGACTCCGCTTATTACTGAAATATATTCCTTATTTTATTAAAGAATAAGGTGTCAATAGTCAAACTTATTTTCGATTATTCAAATAAAGATAGTACTTTCATATAAGTATATCTTTGGTTATTTGATATCCATTTCAAGTATAAGTTTTAATACTTCTACTTCGATTATTTTTATAAAGATTATTCTTTATGGGAATATTATTTAAATAATAATATTCAGATATTTTCTAATATATTGGGACTGATTTATTTTGTTAAATCAGCATCACTCCAAACATTCTTAAAAATGTTTTGCGAGTCTTCAAAATGATTTTTAAAAGTTAGAGCGGATCCCAAAACTCATTTTTATATTTAAGATCCTCCTTTCGAAGGGGATTTAAATACTCGCTCAAAACCTGAGGGATCCGGCTCTGTGGTGTATTTTATATTCGCAACAAGGTTGCTGTTTTGTTAAATGAATCGATTACTTACCCAACACTCGGGAAGTAAAATTCTTGGAACAAGTTAATCCATTAACAGGCATCGCCTGGGAAATATCGGTGAGTTCTCCTTTCCAACTAGATACGACTTCTTGGTGGAGCCGTATCAACAAGTTTCTACTTGGGGAAAGGGGGAACGAGCTTTACGTTTCAGAGTCATGGATTTCATCTGAACTAGGAGTGGCGTAAGTGGTCGAGTGGCGCCGGCCCAGCCTTATTATATTGGCCCAAATGGCCTGGAAGTTCCGCTAAGGCGGTCCATTCCTTAGGAGTTCAGTGTTCGGTTGACAAGTAAATCCGACAGGTTCTCCTCTACATGTAGAAAATGGTGGGGTTGTACTACTACGACTGATCATCGTAAGTGGTCTTCCTGGCGCGGTAAACTCCCGTAATGAGTTCATCATCCAATTGGATATTTCTGCAACACTACCCAGAGCACTTCGATAGAAAGGCTACGGCTGGGCGATTGTTGAGTGTTGGCAGGGTCAAGTTTTCAAAATGATGTTTGCATCAAATGAAGTATCTCGTAACTTCATTTTATTTTGATGATATTTTAAAGATTTAATCTATTCAAATCTGGTCTTGTAGTCTCATCTACGTGATGAACTTTTGAAACTAATTATAACTTGAACGGTGGTAGTTCAAGTAGTATTTGGAAAAGATATAAGTATATTGGAGTATCTTGTAACTTCATCTTTTAAACTTATATCTAGTAAATGATTATCTTATGCATGACAAAGATTTTCAGAAAAAAATGTTGAGACAAGGTTAGATATATGAGATCACCTTGCAACAATATTTTTATACAGTTATAAACTGGAACTCTGTGTATATTATGTATGGAAGAGGACTTCCAAGATTTTGAAAAGTATATATGTATATATACTGAATATTTTGCGACTTCATCGCATTAAGATATCAACTTGGTTCATTTCTTTTGACCAAGACTTTCATGAGTACTATGAGAAGGCTCATATACTATTAATCATTATACATATTATTTTGGTGGGCTTGCTGCTCACCCTTGCTTTCTTCTTTCATCATACAACAACAGATAGAAAAGATGAACAGAACCAAGCTCCCGATTCACAAGCGATTAGGAGACGTTCCGCAGTTTTCTAGAAGCATTGATGCCGCCGTAGCTGAGGTAGGAACTACCAATAGGCTAGGCTTTCAACTTTTGATGTACCAGATTTATTTATATTTATGAATTGTAATAATGGCAAAGAAATGTAAATTTATTCAGAAAACCTTTTAAGGTGTATTGGCAGATAATTGTGGAATAAAATGACTTGTGGTTATTTTTGGATGTTCATCTCTGAGACTATAACGTGTGGTGTGTGTGTTTATTGTGGGGTCACAGTACAGAGTAGTTGAGTAATTATTAAGATTGGGTGTTATTAAGGGAAATGGAACTCGTGACGACCCGGATCCCCGACCCCGGATCTGGGGGTGTTACAGAAATGGTATCAGAGCTAAGCGTTATAAACCTCAGAGATGATGGGACGTTAAGATAATAAGTTCACTAAGATAATAAGAACTCTTGCCAAGTTCATAGTCGGACTACCTAACGTAGTACTGACAGTTAAAACCCTTATGGGAACCCTTATAAATGTAGCGATAGAAGCGTAGTTCGTTATCGTATATGGTAGCGGGACTCCGAACCCTGAAGTTGAGGAACATCAACGCGATGATGTTTTATTACTAATTGGAGATCAGATTGTGGATCCAATAGAGCGTCCTAACGCAGGACCGGATGATGTTGATATTGAGGATGTAGCGGTTGAGGATGTTGTCCTAGAAGGGATAGTTGCTGAGGAGGATCCCATGGAGGATCCTGACGAGATTAGATAAAGGACCACTGATGAATTGATGACCCTGGTTGGGTCGACTACCAGAGGTAGGATTGGCCGGTCACTACCAGAGGTTCATTCAAGTTTGTAAAGATAGTAGCCCCTTTAACGCGGCTTACTCGTAAGACTGAGAAGTTCGAATGGACAGAGAAATGCGAGAACAACTTTTAAGAACCGAAGCAAAGGTTGGTGACGTTCCCTATGTTGGCGTTGCCGGATGGAAAATGAGATTTTGTGAAATATAGTGACGCTTCGCATAAGGAATTAGGGTGCTTCTTATACAGCACAGCAAGGTAATCGCGTACGCGTCAAGATAATTAAGGGAATATAAAATTCGATATCCCCACCCATGAGCTTGGGCTCGTGGCAATAGTTTTTCCCTAAAGATTGGAGGCACTACTTGTATGGAGAGAAGTGCAAGATTTACACAAACCATAGGAGCTCTAGTACCTTTTTACGTAGAAAGAGCTCAACATACGCCAGAGGAGGCGGTTAGAGCTAATCAAGAGTTATGAGTGGGAGATTCTTTATCATTCGGGGAAAGCCAATGTGGTGGCTGATGCCATTAGTAAAAAGGAGAGACTCAAGATGATAATGTCTTTGGGAGAGTTGATAAGAGATTTTGAGAAAATGGAAATAGTAGTGAAGGTAACCGGAGCCGGTACCGAAAAGCTGTTTGAGATTGCAATAGAGACCGAATTATTGGAAAAGAGCATATTGTGCCAGAAAAAGGTGATGAATGAAGGCAGAGAGCCAACAAATAAATATGAGATTAATACTGAGAAAGATGATAAGGGAATAATGAGGTATTCCTATAGAATTTGGGTTCCGAAAGTTCAAGAGCTTAAGGATGAGAACTTAGATGAGAGCCATAGTTGAGGAATAGGATTTAGGGCAAACCAAGAGTGTGATAGTCAGGGAGGTTGCCATCAAGAAAGAAAGAACCCATAACATAATAGAGTGGAAAACATGGTTTTTAATGTATAAGATAACCCCGATTATGGGAGAAGGTTGAAACATTTCATACTAAGGAAACAGAAAGTCGAGTAAGGAAAGGAGACCCGAGACGGTACTCCTATATGGCAATTTATGGACCTATCTAGACAGAACTTAGACTATTATCCCCAACCACCACCCTGAGGGGACAATGCGGCAGGAAATTCTTTCATGACCTTTAAATCGTTAAGCTCTCAGAGTTCCAAGGAACAGGTTGACCTAGTCGAGGCAAGAGCCTGGCTAAAGGAAATATAGGAATCATTTGAGATTCTAAATGATTGACGAATCACAAAAGACTGTTTTTATCACTCACCTTCCTAAGAGAGAGACCACCTGCTGGTGAAAGGCCAAGGAAGGCACGGAGCAAGAGATTATAATAAACTGATTAAAGTTCAGTCAATTGTTTTCAGGAAAGTACTTCCCAAAGTTATGAAGATAGTGTAAAAGCTTTAGAGCCAGAACAAAGGCGGACGAGTATGATGAATTATGAATCTAAGTTGTAAAAGTTATCAAGATTCGTTCTGAGGACACGAATCCAGAATGACGGGATGTTTGAAATCAATGCTTATGTGGTGTTGGTTCATGAAAAAATGGTAAGAGAAAGGAAAATAAAAAAAAACTGAAGTGGAAAGGAATACAAGGGCAATAGAGTTGAGGTATGATAAGGGAGTTGGGTATGAGGAAACCCTAAAGACTCGAAGCAATAGAAATAGAAAAGTATGTAATCGTCAGGATGAGGGTGATTCACCATGAGTTAAAATAGATGGTTGAAGGTGTAAGAGATACATATATTTATCCCCTGTAAGTTGGGAGGATTCGAGGAAACCTTTAGATAGTTCGAAGGATAAATAATAAGACGCGGATAGACTAAGGAGACAAAAAAGTAGGAAAGTTGGATGAAGGAAGTGACCTTCAATAATGTGAAATGTAAGACCGGTGGCTCGATACCCAGAAAGGGAGGCGCCAGGTATGAGAGATATCCCAACATTGAGGTGACTGTTGAGATAAACAACGAAAGTAAATAAGGAATTATTAAGAAGAAGTTCACGTTGAACACGACCAATATCTTCCAGAACATCCTTGTTATCGTTACCAAATTAGGCAAGAAAAGCTGATAACCGTTGTTATCTTTTGGAGGCCATATTGATTGACCTCATGTTGTATACAGATGTTATTGTGAAATTAGGCATATACTATCGAGGTGGGAATGATTGAATAAGACACCCTTATCAGGGATATATGACTTGATTTATCCATGGAAGGATGCAGGTACCTTTTAAAGGTGGAATTAAGGATAGAACATCGGTAACTTAAAATGAATCCTAGGGGAATGCATAAAGGTTGGCATTTCACCCTTAATAGGGACAGTATGAGTTTTGACAGTATGATTTGGAAAGGGTTAAGGTAACAATAACCTTTAAGAATTAGTGGAGAAATTTTTCAGACGTATATAGACAATGGTTCTAGTAATAGTGAATGGTATTTTGATATGTCCTGTATCTAGGGAATACAGGAGGAACGATTGAAGGATAACCTTAGAGGTTTTACAAGGAGAAAGGTAATATTCAAAATTCTCAAGAATAAAAATGTTGATAAAAGAAATATGACGTAATTATAATGAAGCCAAGTGGGGCACGTGTTAAACCACGAGAAAGTATGGATCGAACCAGTAAAGGTCGAAATTGTTCCAGGCAATTAGGACTTAAGATAAAAGATGTTCTAAGTATAATTGAGAGTCAGTCGTGACAGTGATTAACCTCTAAAGACTGAGGCAATAACTTATGGAAAAATGGTGATTTTTTTTTTACTCATCAGATTTTAAGGAAAACATCTTCACATAAGCTGTGATTGAAATGAGGTAGAAAATTTATTTGGAGGTGGTTAAAATGACATGGACTGTAGGGAAATTTTACTATCAGGAAAGGCCAAAGAGGTGGCCGACACTTTAAAGGTAAGAGGATAATTATAGGCGCTTGTGCCAAAATAATACAGTGAGGATGGTTAAAACTGTGAAGGTTGTATTATGGTTTGGAAGATTGACATTCCTTCTGATGACTGTGCAATACCCAACCGTAATAGTAGTTGGTAAAGGTTTAATTCGTGTAATCGCCATGAGCGGGCTATCTATCTTAGGAGGTCCTATCTTGAGATAAGCCAGGACCATGTTTCAAAAAGGACTAGACGAACCTTTGAGTTAAGTCTTCTATTTAAGGCATATGATTAAGAATGGTATTAACCTGCTATCGTTGCTTTGATTGAAACTCTTCTGCAATTTTATCTACTTCATGTCATGAAAGTACGTCAGAGTTTGGAGTGTCCTTCATGAATTATGATTGGTGGTTATGTTAACTCCTTAGGAGAATTAGATACGAGATGTATGGACTCCGTATGGTTAGCTATTAAGACTTCATGGAAAGTGAATGACTACAGTAGGTCAGTGGTGGACCATAGTAAGGCAGCAATGATTCTGCGAGTAATGAGCTGATTACAACCGTGAGAGTTGTATTGGAATGGGTGTTGAGATTGAGTACCACTAATCGGGTCGTGGTAGTGTATAAGTTATCATTGATAGACTAATTAAGTAGAGTATCTACCTAGTGAATAATTATTCTTTCTTATCAATAGAGAGTCGTATTATTATACGAGGAAGGTTGCGGTGCAAGCATAGAATTCTAGTAACGATGATGTATAGAATGAGATCCCAGATTCGATTTTCGATGTCGAGGGAGTTTCAAAGGTGATTATGTATAAGCTCGAGAAAGAGTGTGGGTCCATAGAATGATGGACGGGATAGCGAAAATATTTAGGCATGGGAAATACGAGGCTATAATGCTTGATGCTGATATAAATATGTATATGTTTTGTTCTCCTATGACAAACCTCTATAGTTCAGAGGTAGGTTCCAAGCCAGATATTTTATGGCAATAAAATTTTTTTTATGAATATACAATTCTCTTCAATTCGTTCTTTTCTCTTCTTTTCATTTCATGTAAGCTGAGGAGAACAACCCTTCCAGAAGGGGAGGTATTGCCGAATGACTATCTATCTGTGTGATAGAAGCCGAGTAGGATACCAGCTATTGTTTAATTGCTTGTCAAGTACTAAAGGCTGGCCACCTTCTGTACTAACTATGCGATATAACAAGTGTTCATGATCATAGTGATCTCTCAACAAATTCCTTTACTTCTATTTGATTGATCAAATTTTGGAAAATAGAAACAACTGAAAAAGGAGTAATAAAGTGGTGGTAGTATGCGGAATGGGAACACATTCGTGATACTAAGGTTGACGTGGTTATGAAAAGGTTATAGAACGCTAACGAGCAAAAGTATAACCAGTATAATATTAGGAACGGAAGGTAGTAGCAATTACGAACTGGAAAAGAATGGGTATAGAGAAGCAGAAGCTCTAATGCTAAAAGCAATAATGAAAGTCTGTGCAATAAACTTGAAAGAATTTGGAATGATCACTTAATTCGGATTGAGTTATCTTACGACAATAGATCATATGTCATTATCGAGATGTCGCCTTATGAGATCCTTGAGGGAAGACAATGTCAATCTCCCTTATGTTAGGATGAAGTTGTAGAGCGCAAGATGCTCGGACCCGCAGTAGTCCAAAGGACCAAGGATATGATAGATCTAATCAGAGGACGACTGGTAGTAGCCCAAGATGGACATGATAAGTATGTTGATTTGACACGAAAGGATAAAGAGTATGAAATAGGGGACCTAGTAATGTTATAGGTATCCCTTGGAAAGGATTGATGAGGTTCGGAAAGAAAGGAAAGCTAAGTCTACAATTTGTTGGACCCTTGGATATAT
Organism: Apium graveolens; assembly: GCF_009905375.1. Lineage (NCBI taxonomy): Eukaryota > Viridiplantae > Streptophyta > Magnoliopsida > Apiales > Apiaceae > Apium > Apium graveolens. Next base: position 32,125,267 of record NC_133651.1, read on the forward strand.
TAAGACGTTTGGGAAGTTAGCATATGAGCTAGCCCTAACCCCGAACATGTAGCAGGTCGTAACGTGTTTCACGTATCAATGTTAAGGAAGTGTAATTCGGATGCCAGACAAATAGGGGCATATGAGCGCATAGACATGCAACCCGACGTAACCTATATGGAGCAACCAGGAAGGGTTATAGAATGAAAAGGAACAAGTGCTTAGGAGAAGGGTTATCAAACTAGGCGGAGTTTGGTGGTAGGACCACAATATGGGAAAATTTACTCGAGAGTTAGAAAGTGTAATGCTAAGAAAGTATCCCCATTTGTTTTCTATTTGATTCCGGGACGGAATCCTTTTAAGGAGGGGAGACTGTAATAACCCCAATTTTTGAGAAATTTTTAAACCCTTATGAATAGTGTTTTTGCTGAACGAGAAACTTTTCATGCCACGCTATGTAGGGGTTCTGTTATTGGTCTTATGGGATATTATTAGTACTCTATGTGGTATATAAGTGTATGTAAAGATCGTCAGAATCCAATTCTGAACACTTTGATTTTTCCCGGAAATACACTAGATACGGAAAGATTTGAGAAAAAGGTAACAGGATAAAAATGATTTAAATTAAAGGATTATAGGAGAGGATCATAAAAGGAATATAATATATTGAGAAAGGTTAAGGGAACCTAAGTAATAAGATCCCGGGTATGATCCTTCAAACGATAAACGAAAACGAAAGTTAAGCGAACCGTATAACAGATCAGCGGTCATTAGGCAAACAATTAGGAAGTTAATCAAAGGGATTAGAGAGGATGATGTCAGCCAACCAATGAGAAGAGGACAAGGAGGGGAGGATGACATCATGAGGATGACACAAGCATGACATGGGAAGGAAGGAGATGTGGTGGCTTTTTAACCACACAAAATCAAGGGCAACTAGGTAATTTATTAAAACAAACACAAAAATCAAACCAACCAAGCCAAGCAAATCATTTTTCATCAAAATCAAAAAGAAACCAAGGCATTGTTCTTCATGCTCTCGGCCAAAACAGAACCAGAACACTAAAACTGCTGTATCTCCTTCATTTCTCACTCAAATATTGTGTTCTATAGCTCATTGGAAAGGTATTGAGATGGCCTACAACTCTTGTTCACAAGTCTCGTCCAAATAATCATGGTAAGACCCTCATTTTTACAATTCTTTAAATCGGACTTTTAGAAACTTCAAAGCTTAACTTTGTGTTCTTGATTTCTTTGGAAAGATCAAGCTTGTAGGAGGCTCCCTAAGGCTTCCTAGCAACTTAACACCTCCCAAGGAAGGTATAAACTTCAAACCCTAGCCTTTACTTTATTTGTTAGTAAGTTTAATGGTTGGTGTTGTGAAATGAGAAGCATGGATTGTGATTATTAGTAGTTTGGTTTGATTTGGAAGTATTTTGGTAATTGAAGCTTGATTATAGTTCATAGGTCTTGATTGTGGTTGTTTGAGTTGAAAACCTTGGAGATTATGGACTGATGTGGTATGGTTTAGGTGAAGTTTTGTTGTATTGATGGTTATGAGTTGGTTGGTGGTTAATTGGAGTAGTTTAAACATTGGTAATCGCGTAAACATAGCCGTCGTAATGTCCGATTTTCTTTGGACTGTTTTTGTGCATAACATTAGGACCCGAGAACCCCCTGCTAGATTATGACCACTGCCATGTTTAGATAGCTCATGTTACGAGCTTCGTTTTGATATGTAGTTCGTTCGATTCCGATGCACGGTTTAGGAGAAACAACCGTTTCAAGTAACGGCGTTTCGCGAACGAAACTTTTCCCCTCGCCTTACTTTGAAACATAGGTTAAAGACCAAAAAGGGTTAATTAATGTATGAAACATTTATGGTAAGTGTGTTAGGCAGTTGGTAAGACACTCGCGAAGGAATCGCCTTAAAACTCGTAAAGGTTAAATTATTAAAAATGGTGGAGCCGAGGGTTCTCGAGTGACTTAAGAGAATCAGTAAGCGCAAAACAAGCGTTAGAGTCTAAGTTAGTTAAAGTATAGATTTACAAGTGACTTTGGTTTAATTCCAACTTACTTGTTGTTTATAGGTTACCAGACTCGTCCCGAGCCATTCGTAACCCCCAGTCGCTCAGGCAAGTTTTCTACCCGTTATACTGTTGTTGTGATGTATATATGTATATGCATTATCTTGCGATAGATGCATGATGTTTATATTAGCAAATGTTGCAATATATTGAAGCATGCTGCTATGGTATATATATGCATGCCTGTTTCATATTCTTTCCATATATAATTATTGATTCAGTTGATAATACCTATGCTAGAGGATAGCGGTAACTTGCATATACCCTTAGTATAGGGACCCAAAAGGTAGAAATATTTTCTAAACCGGGAGTCGAGGATCCCGAGTAGATTTTGTATATATGTATATATATACATATATATTTATATAAATATATGGTTATAGTTTTCAAAACTATTAATCGAATAAGGTTTATTCGATAACTTTATTTTATTTAATGAATATTATTTTGAATATTCATTCGAGGACTTATGACTCCTTTATTTTATTATTGAATATTATTTGAATATTCATTTGAGGATGTATGACTCCTTTATTTTATTTAATGAATATTATTTATAATATTCATTCGAGGTATTATGACTCCGCTTATTACTGAAATATATTCCTTATTTTATTAAAGAATAAGGTGTCAATAGTCAAACTTATTTTCGATTATTCAAATAAAGATAGTACTTTCATATAAGTATATCTTTGGTTATTTGATATCCATTTCAAGTATAAGTTTTAATACTTCTACTTCGATTATTTTTATAAAGATTATTCTTTATGGGAATATTATTTAAATAATAATATTCAGATATTTTCTAATATATTGGGACTGATTTATTTTGTTAAATCAGCATCACTCCAAACATTCTTAAAAATGTTTTGCGAGTCTTCAAAATGATTTTTAAAAGTTAGAGCGGATCCCAAAACTCATTTTTATATTTAAGATCCTCCTTTCGAAGGGGATTTAAATACTCGCTCAAAACCTGAGGGATCCGGCTCTGTGGTGTATTTTATATTCGCAACAAGGTTGCTGTTTTGTTAAATGAATCGATTACTTACCCAACACTCGGGAAGTAAAATTCTTGGAACAAGTTAATCCATTAACAGGCATCGCCTGGGAAATATCGGTGAGTTCTCCTTTCCAACTAGATACGACTTCTTGGTGGAGCCGTATCAACAAGTTTCTACTTGGGGAAAGGGGGAACGAGCTTTACGTTTCAGAGTCATGGATTTCATCTGAACTAGGAGTGGCGTAAGTGGTCGAGTGGCGCCGGCCCAGCCTTATTATATTGGCCCAAATGGCCTGGAAGTTCCGCTAAGGCGGTCCATTCCTTAGGAGTTCAGTGTTCGGTTGACAAGTAAATCCGACAGGTTCTCCTCTACATGTAGAAAATGGTGGGGTTGTACTACTACGACTGATCATCGTAAGTGGTCTTCCTGGCGCGGTAAACTCCCGTAATGAGTTCATCATCCAATTGGATATTTCTGCAACACTACCCAGAGCACTTCGATAGAAAGGCTACGGCTGGGCGATTGTTGAGTGTTGGCAGGGTCAAGTTTTCAAAATGATGTTTGCATCAAATGAAGTATCTCGTAACTTCATTTTATTTTGATGATATTTTAAAGATTTAATCTATTCAAATCTGGTCTTGTAGTCTCATCTACGTGATGAACTTTTGAAACTAATTATAACTTGAACGGTGGTAGTTCAAGTAGTATTTGGAAAAGATATAAGTATATTGGAGTATCTTGTAACTTCATCTTTTAAACTTATATCTAGTAAATGATTATCTTATGCATGACAAAGATTTTCAGAAAAAAATGTTGAGACAAGGTTAGATATATGAGATCACCTTGCAACAATATTTTTATACAGTTATAAACTGGAACTCTGTGTATATTATGTATGGAAGAGGACTTCCAAGATTTTGAAAAGTATATATGTATATATACTGAATATTTTGCGACTTCATCGCATTAAGATATCAACTTGGTTCATTTCTTTTGACCAAGACTTTCATGAGTACTATGAGAAGGCTCATATACTATTAATCATTATACATATTATTTTGGTGGGCTTGCTGCTCACCCTTGCTTTCTTCTTTCATCACACAACAACAGATAGAAAAGATGTACAGAACCAAGCTCCCGATTCACAAGCGATTAGGAGACATTCCGCAGTTTTCTAGAAGCATTGATGCCGCCGTAGCTGAGGTAGGAACTACCAATAGGCTAGGCTTTCAACTTTTGATGTACCAGATTTATTTATATTTATGAATTGTAATAATGGCAAAGAAATGTAAATTTATTCAGAAAACCTTTTAAGGTGTATTGGCAGATAATTGTGGAATAAAATGACTTGTGGTTATTTTTGGATGTTCATCTCTGAGACTATAACGTGTGGTGTGTGTGTTTATTGTGGGGTCACAGTACAGAGTAGTTGAGTAATTATTAAGATTGGGTGTTATTAAGGGAAATGGAACTCGTGACGACCCGGATCCCCGACCCCGGATCTGGGGGTGTTACACCCGGGCTGAAAATTTTATCCTCAAGGCTCAAAAGGATAAAGCCTTTGATGGCTGGATGGACACTCAGGAGTTCAAGGATTTAATGGTGGAGCATGATGCCCTCTTTCATCCAGTCAGCTATAAGGAAGGCTGGGATGCCGCGGTGGAGGCTATTCAGGATGAGTTTCCAGATGTCCTTGAACAGTCTTCCTTCCCTTGTCCTATGCGAGTTCCAGCACTTGGGGGCGTTACAAACAAGCTTGCCGATTTGATCAAAGACGGCCCATCGGGGAGTCAAGGCCAAGGCCAAAAGAGGAAGGAGCTCGAGTCCAGCTTTGAAGAGGAGGAATCTTCTTCTGGGGAGGAGACTGAGCCCGTTATAAAAAAGGCCAGGGTGGAAGAGCCTCCAAAGGCAGCGTCTCCTAAACCAGCATCTCCTGCAGCATCCAAAGCGTCCGAAGATAGTTCCGAGGGAGCCTCTGCGGAGACTTCCGAGGGGACTTCCGAGGGACCGACTGAAGAGACATCCGAGGAGATTTCGGATAGTGGTTCCGAAGAATCCCAGCCTTCCAAGGCCTAAGTTTTTTATGTATTTCTTCTTTCTTAGACAATATTGAACTTTTTAATTGACTTTTATTGTTTTTAGTCATATTTTGCCCAAGTATCGTCGTATTTTTCTTTCGATTTTTAAAACTCAAGTTTATAACTTGGTTTTATCTTTCACAATGCATCAATCTAATAGGCTAAGATTAAGTTGAAGGCTTTATATTATAACTTGGTATACTTGATACCTTACATGAAATGGGTTCAACCCTGATAAAATCTAAACATATCTTCTATATAGAAAAATCCTAAGCAAGCAAAGCTTCAAGGTGCTTTTAAACCTACTTGTCATTCAGACAAGTAAGAATCGTGTTTCAACCGTTTTACACATAGTAAACCTTCAGGTTTTATGCATGCCAAGTTCTTGGGACTTCAAAACCATCCATAGTCTCCAGCTTGTAGGTTCCTCTGCCCTGAACGCTCTTGACTTTGTACGGCCCTTCCCAATTTGGGGCAAGTTTCCTTTTCTGTCCTACACCAGAAGCTTCCACTTTCCTTAAGACTAAGTCACCTTATTTGAAGAACCTTTCTTTAACCCTTAGGTTGTAGTAGAATGAATCTTTTTTTTGATATTCCAATATCTTCGCATGTGCCTCATCTCGTACTTTATCAATTAGATCCAGGGCTAACCTTTGCCCTTCTTTATTTTCCTCAACATTGAAAGCTTGAATCCTGGGGAAGGAATTTGATATCTCTACAGGATCAACTGCTTCTGCACCATATGCTAACATGAAGGGAGTTGCTCCAGTCGTGACTCTACAGGTAGTCCTATAGGCCTATAGTATGGGGAGTATTTCATCCACCCAGTTATTCCTTGACTTCTCGATCCTCTTCTTTAGTCCATCCAGGATTATTCGATTTGCCACTTCCGCTTGCCCATTGGCTTGCGGGTGAGCCACAGAAGTGAATCGTAACTCAATTTCATTTTCCTCACAATACTTCTTGAATTCCTCGTTGTTGAACTGTGTTCCATTGTCAGTGACTAGGATGCGGGGAATTCCATACCGGCACATAACACTTTCACACAGGAATTGTGCAACCTGCTTAGTTGTGATCCTGACCAAAGGTTTGGCTTCAATCCACTTGGTGAAATAATCGATGGCTACAATCATAAACTTCCTTTGTGCCGTGGCCATGGGGAAAGGCCCTAGTATATCCATTCCTCACATAGCAAAGGGGATGGGCAAGTTGATATAGGTCAGCATCTCGGGGGGTTGTCTAACAACTGGTGCGTGCTTCTGACAACGGTCATATTTTTTCACATATTCTTTGGCATCAACCATCATTTCTGGCCAATAGAAACCTAAACGGGTTATCTTATGAGCCAAGGCCCTGCCCCCCAAGTGTTGCCCGCATATGCCTTCATGTACTTCTTCAAGAGCCAAGCGAGCCTCATCAGGCCTGAGACATCTTAAGTAGGGAACCATGAAAGATCTTTTATACAAAATTCCATCTATCAAAGAGTATCTTAGTGCTCGAACAGCCAATTGTTGTGCTTCAATAGCATCATTTGGTAACCAGCCGGTTTGAATGTGAGCCTTAATGGGATCAATGATGTCCCCAGGCCTATAGGAGCCACAAGATTAACATCAATGCTCCATGTTATCAAAATGCGATAGTATACACTTCCAGAACTTTCTTCCATCTCAGATGAAGCAAACTTTGACAATGCATCTGCCTTAGCATTTTCCTCCCTTGGAATGTGCTCAACATGGCATTCATCAAATTAGGTCATCACGGCCCTTACTAGGCGGACATACTTAGCCATCGTATCATCCCTTGCCTCAAACTCTCCCTTCACCTGGGATATGACCAACTTCGAGTCTCCACAGACTTTTAAGTTCTTGACTCTAAGTGCCCCTGCTAAGCCAAGACCAACTATCATAGCTTCATATTCTGCCTCATTGTTTGTGGTTGGGAAGTCTAACTTTATGGCATACTCAATTAAGAACCCATCAGGGCTTTGTAGAACTAAACCTGCTCCACTTGAATTCGTTTTTGATGCTCCATCAAAATAGAGAACCCAGTATTCTTTTTCCTTATTAACCGTCTCTTTATCCCCCTTATCTTCCTTGTCTTGGGGTATATTATCTTCCTGCCCCCCGACTTCTTGGTTGGGTATGGTACATTCCACCACGAAGTCAGCAAATGCCTGGGCTTTTATTGCCGTCCGTGGCTTATACTTGATGTCGAACTCTCCCAGCTCTATTGCCCATTTGATCAACCTCCCACTAGCCTTAGGACTATGAATGATATTTCTCAGGGGCTGATTTGTTAGTACCTCAATTTGATGAGCCTGAAAGTAAGGACATAATTTTCTTGAAGCCATTACCAAGGCTAGCGCAAATTTCTCAATAGTTGAATAATTCAACTCAGCACCATGCAGAATTTTGCTGACATAGTATACGGGTTTCTCGATTTTCAGTTCCTCCTTAACCAACATAGCGCTCAAAGCACTCTCTGAAATGGCCAAGTACAAGTATAAAACTTCATTCAAAGCTGGTTTGGCCAACAACGGGGCCTGGGCCATATATTTTTTTAACTCCTCGAAAGCCTTCTGGTTTTCTTCACTCTATACAAAGTCCTTAATGTTTTTTAGTGACTTGAAGAATGACAAGCATTTGTCTCCTGACTTGGAGATGAATCGTCCCAGCGCAGCAACCCTTCATGTGAGCTTCTGGACATCCTTGACAGTTTTTGGTGGTTCCATGTCCAGGATTGCATTTATTTTATCGGGGTTAGGCTCGATCCCTCTCTTGGATACCATTAATCCCAAAAAATTTCCAGACCCTACTCTGAAAGCACACTTTGTAGGATTTAGCATCATCTTGTGGTACCTCAGGACCTCAAAAGCTTCCCTCAAATGGGTTATATGGTCAGTCTTCACCAGAGTCTTGACTAACATGTCATCACCATAAACTTCCATAGTCTTGCCAATAAGATTCTTAAAAATTTTATTTACCAACCTTTGATAGGTGGCTCCTGCATTCTTAAGACCAAATGCCATAACTAGATAACAATAAACACCAAAGTCAGTGATGAATGATACCTTTGGAATGTCATCCTTGTGAATCTTGATTTGATTATATCCACTGAATCCATCCATGAAGCTCAGCATTTCATGCCCAGCAGTGGCATCTATCAAATTATCGATCCTTGGTAACGGGAAACAGTCCTTAGGACAGGCATCATTTAGATCAGTAAAGTCCACACACATCCTCCATTTTCCATTGGCCTTCTTCACCATTACAGGGTTTGCTAACCACTCTGGAAATTGAATCTCCTCAATGAAACCAGCCTCCAAGAGCTTCTTCACTTCCTGTTTTATAGCTTTTTGCCTTTCTGGAGCAAAACTTCTTTTCTTTTGTTTCACTGTCTTCCGATTTGGGTCCACATTCAGCTTGTAATAATCAGTTCCGGGTCTATACCTGGCATATCAGCTGCTGACCATGCAAATACGTCACTATTTTCTTGCAAAAATTTCACCAACTTCCCTCTAAGGGGCTCCTCGAGCGTTGCTCCAATAAAAGTCACTTTCTCAGGATCTTCGGGGGCTAAAGGAATTGAAACCAAGTCTTCTGCTGGCTTTCCTCTTTTCTCATCATTCTCTCGGATATCCAGATCTTCAATAGGAAGAACCTGCCCCCCAACTCCATCTGCCCTCAAAGAGGCTACATAATAGCTTCTAGCCATTTTTTGGTCTCCTCTCTCTTCTCCGATCCCATCCCGGGTTGGAAACTTCATAACTGAATGGTAGGAAGAAGGGACTGCCTTAAAGGCGTGTATCCCTGTTCTTCCCATAAGAGCGTTATAAGTCGAACTAGCCTTCACCACCACGAAAACCAACATCTGAGTGGCTTGCTTTGGTTCCTGTCCTATGGTTGTTTTTAACTTGATTATCCCCTCTACGGAGCACTCCACTCCCGCGAACCCATATATTGGCATGTTGGTTGGGGTCAATTGGGAGTCATATATCCCATCCTCAAAAAGGTGTCATGGAGCAAGATATCCACTGAAGCACCATTATCCACAAGGACCCTTCTCACTGGGCTGTTCCCTATTATCGGGGTTATAACCAACGGATCGTCATGGGGAAATTTCACACCCTCTATATCAGAATCATCAAAAGACATTGTTACTCCTGTCTTGGCCCTCTTCGGGGCTTCCCCAACAATATGCATAACTTCTCGGGCATACGCTTTCCTGGAGTTCTTGGATAACCCAGCAACAGTTGGTCCTCCAAAGATTGTATTTATCACAGGCCCTCGGGGTCGGGGCCCTCCGAAGATTGTATTTATCATAGGTCCCCTAGGCTGGGGATTCCGCCCCTGATCATCTTGGTCCATCCTACGATCTTCAAAGTTCTTTCTTCCATTGTTATTCCTATCCCCTCCTTCTCCAGTGTATTTGTTCAATCTTCCTTTTCGAATGAGGAACTCAATTTCATCTTTCAGATGTCTACACTCATCGATGTCATGACCAACATCTTTGTGAAATCTGCAATACTTGCTTTTATCTAGCTTTGCAGGATCAGCCTTGAAGGGCTTAGGCCAACGAATATCTCTATCTTTCTCGATTTCCATCAAGATCTGGCTTCTAGGAGCATTCAGCTTAGCGTATTCAGTGAACTTTTGCCCAGGTCCTCCCTTCTTGGGGTTAAATCAGGGTTTTGCTCGGTTCTAGAATACTTGTCCTTAGCGATATACTTCAGATCAGTTTTCCGCTTCTTGCCTCTAGTGGGCTCGTTACTCACTACGGTCTTCCTCATGCTTTCTTCCACCTTGATGTACTTCCCTGCCCTATCCTGGAGCTGCAACATGCTTTCAGGGGGGCGTTTGGCTAAGGACATCTTGAAAAACTCATCCCTAGTTCCTTGTTGCAGTATTATCATGGCTACCTTATCATCAAGGTCTGGGACTTTTAAAGCCTCCTTTGTGAAACGATTCAGATAGTCTCTTAAAGATTCCTTTGCTCCCTACACAATGCTCATGAGGGATGCTGAACTTTTCTCATGCACTCTCCTACTGATGAACTGTTTAATGAAAGCCTGACTTAACTCTCTGAACGACCCAATAGAGTTCGGGGGCAAACGACTATACCACCTTTGAGCCATACCCGACATGGTTTGAGAAAAGGCCCGACACTTAATAGCATCATTCACGAACTGCAATAGCAGTGCATTAGAGAATGTTCTAACATGATTAGCGGAATCTCCCGTGCCGTCATAAGCTTTTATAGTTGGCATATTGAACTTCCTTGAGATATGGGCATTCATTATATCTTCAGTGACGGGCGGAGTAGGATCATTAGGATCTCCAAGGGGAAGAAGATTGCTTGGATCAGCCCTTGGGACAACAGCCCTTCTCTGTACTGGACCATTCAGGTCTATGATAGGGGGAGGATTTCTTCCCCTAGGATGTACTGGGGGTCTGGTGGTCTGGTGTGCCTCTAAGTCGCGCCTCAGCCTTTGAATCTCAACCTCGTGAGCCCTGATCCTTTCTTGCACTTGTTGGGGATTCGTCCATTGGGTGCTTTGAGGATGTTGGCTACCATCAGCTATCGGTTCTTTGCTAGCACGTCTTCTTCTTGGGGCTACTTCATCATCCGAAGATTCGGAGTCTCTCTCAGTGTAAGGACCAGAAAATTCTTGATCCTCAGGGATAGGAGCCAAACCTCGTATGTATGGGGGCGAACGCCCTCGTGCTTCACTACGTCCAGCATGTCCACTTCCTCCAACCTCCGGGTAAAGGGGCATCCCATAAGGGGGATTAGTAGTAACAATAGTCGAATATTCATACCCGATGGGTCGAGAATTCACAGGTGCATGTACTTGTTGAACTTGAGGATTCATACCTTGAGTAGCCGAGGGAATCATTCCTTGTAGCTGAGGTTCAGTTGCCCCTATCTGGGCTTCTCCTTGCGTGGTTGCATAGGTTGAGTGAGGAGGTACCTCCACAGTTGAAGAAATCACTTGGGTTGTCCCCGTTGGTGTTTCTCCTCCAAGGGCTCTAACTGTTCTCCGTGTTTTCGCCATGGTTATTGTTGTGCTTACCCATAGACGGCGCCAAATGTTAGGGATAAAAAACTAAGATTATTATTTACTGTATTTACTGCTAAGGTTCGGGAGCTCAAGGTCTTTAATGGCTGCTCTCGTGTTTCGTAGCTTAACTCTGCCTTTACGAGATGCCTACGTATCTCTGTGAATTTAGAGAATCAAGCCAAAAAACGTAGTTCTGATCTGTGGGGTGAGACCCCTTATATAGATGTTGGTGGTCCTTGAATTGGACTTGGTATAGGAGACTTGGTAGCCAAGTCTCAGAATTTAGAATGGACTTTGGAGTCCTAAATAGTAGGAAACTGATTCCTTATCCTTCTAGGTCCCTTTGAGGCTAATCTGCAAGGATTTATGTCCTTATCGGGACTCTTCTCAATAGCTGATTTTTCCCTTATTAATTAATTACGAAATTAATTAATATTTAGGGTTTTTAGGCCTTCTTTGTTCCATCAGGCCTGATCTGGTCCATCAGGCCTGATCAATGTGTTAACCTTTTTGGTCTGAATGTCATACATCTTCTTATTGGGCCTAGCAGCCCAAATCATGTATAATTACTGTAATATGTAATTACATGATCATGATTTATTTATCCCTATCAATCATATACCAGACGGATAATCAATTCAAACATCTGCTGACAGTGACAACACAATCATATGCGTCGAGTGTATGCAAAAGGAATGTGGAAGCCTATTCAACTGGGTTTTAGAGAACAAAGAAGCATTGCCATTTCTATGCTATTATGAAGATATTCAAAGATGCTGGAATAGAGTAATGAAGCAGCATAGTATTAGACTTGATAGGTTTTGTTTTATTATCTTGTCTTATTACTTTGTAATCTTGGTGATATATAAACCAAGAAGTAGCAAATAGAACAACAAGAACAAGACTAAGAACATTATCTCAGAGAAACAATTATAAGCTGCATCCTTAGCATTTCTCTGAAAACTTAGTTGTTCATATTTGTAAGCAGCTGTGAGCTAATCTTGCTACACAAAGTTCTCTTGATATAATATATATCTGTAGTGGATACATTCAAATCCACTGTAAAGTTTTTAAAGACTAGTGTTTTTAATTACTTGTGTTTTGATTTTACTAACTTCCTATTCCGTACTTTGCAAATCAAACACTTATATATTATTAAGATAGAACATTTTATATTTTTTTTAAAAAGGTTCAAGAATTCCATTCAACCCCCCTTATGTAATTCTTGTTGCATTGTTAGGGACTAACAATTGGTATTAGAGCAAGCTCTTGAAGAACAAAGAGTTTAAAGATCACAACAAACAGCAAGATGAACAAGAAGGATGTAGGAGTCAAGATTCCTTTTCTGGACAAAGATAATTACCATCACTGGAAGGTAAAAATGCATCTTCACTTACTTTCTCAAGATGAGGCTTATGTAGATTGCATAGAGAGAGGCCCTCATGTACCAATGAGAGCTGCAACTGGAAATGAGCCATCAGTTCCCAAACCAAGGCATGAATGGATAGATCTCGATATTAAGCAAGTCAAGAAGGATAAGAAGGCCATGAATATTTTGTTCAATGGAGTTGATGGTGACATGTTTGACAACATCATCAATTGCAAAACTGCCAAGGAAGTTTGGGATACAGTACAGATTATCTGTGATGGCACTGAACAAGTTAGGGAAAATAAGATGCAGCTGTTAATTCAGCAATATGAGCACTTTCATAGTGAAGATAGTGAGTCACTGACATTTTTAGTAGATTTCAAAAACTACTAAATGCTCTGAAGTTGCATGGAAGGGTCTATCAGACAAAAGACTCCAATCTTAAGTTCCTTATATCTATTCCAAAGGAATGGAAACCTATGACAGTCTCATTGAAAAACTCTCAAGATTACAAGGAGTTTACTTTGGAGAGACTGTATGGCATCCTGAAAACTTATGAGCTTGAAATAGAGCAAGATAAGAGGATGGAGAGAGGAAAAAAGAAAGGAGAATCCATTGCACTAGTTTCTGAGTTAGAGAAAGAGAAGGAGATGAAGATGGAAGCTATTGAATCAACTTCAAAGGTCTGTGAAAACAAGGGCAAGGGGCTGGTAACAGAAAATGAAGATTCTTTGAGCCAAGATGATATGGAGGATATTGATGAACATCTTGCATTTCTTTCCAGAAGATTTGCCAACCTCAAGTTCAAGAAGAACTTTGGAGCAGCTAAGCCAAATAGAAATATGGTGTATAAATCAAAATTCAAATGTTTCAAATGTGGCTTAGCAGGGCACTTTGCCAGTGAGTGTAAAAAGTCAGATTCCAGCAAAAAGAAGTTTGAGCCTGTGGATTATAAACAGAAATACTTTGAGTTGTTCAAACAAAAGGAAAGGGCTTTCATTACACAAGAAAATGATTGGGTAGCAGATGGTCTGGATGAGGATGAGGATGTCATCTATGTCAATCTAGCCCTAATGGCCAAGTCTGATGAAACAGAGACAAGTTCTTCAAGTAATCAGGTAATCACCACTAACCTTGCACATTAATCTAAAGCTGAGTGTAATGATGCAATAAATGACATGTCTACAGAATTATATCATTTGCGTGTTACACTTAAGTCTCTTACTAAGGAAAATGTTGAAATCAAAGAAAATAATTTGTTTTAAGTGAGAGGAATAATGTGCTAGAGTCTCAGTTCATTGAATTTGAAAAATTGAGAATTGAGTGTAAAATTGCTAAGGATGAATTAACTGAGTCCTTGAAGAAAGAAGAGATCTTGAAGAAGCAGCTTGAACGAGAACATGAGGTGATTAAGGCATGGAAAACATCTACAGATGTTCATGCTCAAATCACCAAAGTTCAAGGTGTTGAGTCCTTTTGTGATGCAGCCTGGAAGAAGAATAAGGAGAAGCTGGAATCCAATTTGGTTGAAGGATTGCTAACAGATGTAGACTCGACGGATGATGAGGGTCATCCGTCAGATAACAAAAAGGGTTATCCGTCGAGTGATATAAATCCTCATTCGTCGACTGTGAGCAAACCTGTGAGTAAAGCCAAACTTGCCAAGTTAAATGAGAAATATGGATCAGTTTCCAAGAATTTTGTTCCAGGAGAATCCAGTCAAGTGAAGAAGGAGAAAAAGGCTAATGTTGGTCATATGACTGTCAAACAATTGAGTGACAGACTGGAAAAGAATGTGGTTAAAATAGAGGCTAAAAAGAAAAATAATAGAAATGGTAAAGTAGGAATTAACAAGCATAACAACTACACACCTGATAAATATGCTCCCAGAAAAATCTGTGTCAAGTGTGGTAGTGTAAATCATTTGTCTGTTAATTGCAAAACTGCCATGCCTACTTCCATATATGTGCCACCTCATTTTCCCAACATAAATGCCATGCCTTCTATGCCTATGAATGTTATGTCTACACAGAATATGAATGTACAGTTTGCTAATATGACATTTGCACCTAACCATTATTATGCTGCATTTAGTATCCATAAATGCCATTTAGCATGCCCTACTGGAATAACATGTTTAGTAGTAGCATGTCATTTCCTGTTAATCAAAATATGCATGATAATTCTGCTGTAATGAATGATTTCAAAGGTCCAACTCAAATGACTAAGGATGAATCTGATATCCCCAAGTCAAATGAGATCAAACCTAAGAAACAGAAAAAGAAAGCTAACAAGGCAGGACCCAAGGAAACTTGGGTACCAAAATCAACTTGATTTGATTTTGATGTGTGCAGGGAAACAGAAAGAATCTATGGTACTTGGATAGTGGCTGTTCAATACACATGACTGGTGATTCTACCCTGCTCATAGAGTTCAAGGAGGGAGCTGGCCCAAGTATTACTTTTGGAGATGACGACAAGGGTTATATTGTGGGATATGGCTTGATTTCAAAAGATAATGTCATCATTGAGGAGGTTGCCTTAGTGGATGGTCTCAAGCACAATTTGTTGAGCATCAGCCAGTTATGTGATAAAGGCAATTCAGTAAACTTCAACTCTGAAGCCTGTGTTGTGACAAACAAAAGGAGCAACAAAGTGGTTCTCACTGGAGTAAGAAAAGGAAATGTGTACCTAGCTGACTTCAACTCATCAAATGTAGAATCTGTTACTTGTCTTCTCAGTTAATCAAGTCAGGATGAAAGTTGGTTATGGCACAAGAAGCTATCCCATTTAAACCTCAAGACCATGAATGAACTTGTAAAGAAAGAACTGGTTAGAGGTATTCCTCAAGTGGAGTTTTTTAAGGATGGATTGTGTGATGCCTGCCAAAAAGGAAAGCAGATCAAAGCATCAATCAGAAAGAAGCTTGATTTAACAATTGAAGAAACTTTGCAACTGCTACACATGGATTTGTTTGGACCAGTCAATGTGTTGTCCATCTCAAGGAAAAGATTTTTCCTAGTAATTGTAGATGATTTCTCAAAGTTCTCTTGGACATATTTCCTAAAGTCTAAAGATGAGGCTAGTGAAATCATCATCAATCACATAAGGCAAGTCAATAATCATCCTGATTTCAAAGTTAGAAGAATCAGGAGTGACAATGGAACTGAGTTCAAGAATTCTGTCATGAGAGCATTTAGTGAAGAAAATGGGATTTTGCATGAGTTTTCAGCAGCAAGAACTCCACAACAAAATGGAGTAGTAGAAAGGAAGAACAGATCATTTATTGAAGCTACAAGGACAATGCTTGAAGAGTCTAAGTTACCAACATATTTCTGGGCTGAAGCTGTAAATACTGCATGTTACACTCAGAATATTTCTCTGGTTAATCAAGCAAAATGGATGACTCCCTATCAATTGTTCAAGAAAAAGAAGCCAACTCTAAATTTTCTTCATGTCTTTGGCTGCAAATGTTATATCTTGAGAAATCAAACTGATCAGAATGGGAAGTTTGATGCTAAAGCAGATGAAGGAATTTTTGTTGGATATGCTGTTGGTAAAGCATATAGAGTCTACAATCTAAGAACCAACATTGTTGTGGAATCAATACATGTTGTGTTTTATGATAAAAACATTGAAGGACTGCAAGATGGAGATTGCCATGAGAGCCTCAAATTTGACAATGTGGAGATGGTTAGTGATGACAGTGATGATGAAAGTGATCAAGAAACAGTATCAAAGGATAATGCAGAAAAATCCACAACCAATAAAGCACAAAATTCAACATCTGTCGAGTTACATAATGCTTCATCCGTCGGGAGGCAATCTGCTTTATCCGTCAGGAGACAACCAGCTTCATTCATCGGTACTCAAAATTCACCATCCGTCGGGTCATCAAAGGAAGCTGGAGGTCAGAATAGATCACTTATAGAAAGTTCCCCTTTCTTAAATCAAAGATTCATTAACTCAGGGGGAGTTTCTAATAATTTAAACTCAATCACACATCAAGATAACAATGAGGCCTCTTCATCTAGAGTTAATCTACCTCAACAAAGGAAATGGACAAAGGATCATCCTTTTGAACTCATCATTGGTGATGTATCTTCTAGAGTTCAAACAAGGAGAGCAACTCAAGAAGAATGTCTATACAGCAGCTTTCTTTCTAAGGAAGAACCAAAGAAGGTAAAAGAAGCTTTGTTGGATCCTGATTGGATTTTAGCTATGCAGGAGGAGCTAAACCAATTTGAGAGGAATAAGGTATGGAAACTGGTGCCCAAGCCTAAAGGAAAGAATCCAATAGACACCAAATGTGTATTTAGAAACAAGATGGATGAAATTGGCATAGTAGTCAGGAACAAAGCTAGATTGGTTGCTAAGGGCTATTTTCAACAAGAAGGAATAGATTTTGATAAAACATTTCCTCCTGTTGCAAGACTTGAAGCCATCAGAATCTTCTTAGCCTATGCAGCCCATGTCAATTTCAAAGTCTATCAAATGGATGTCAAAAGTGCCTTTCTGAATGGAGATTTGGAGGAGGAAGTCTATGTCAGTCAGCCTCCTGGTTTTGAAGATCCAAATTTTCCAGAATATGTTTACTATCTTTTGAAAGCACTTTATGGACTGAAGCAAACACCTAGAGCCTGGTATGACACTTTGTCAAAGTTTCTTTTAGAGAATCACTTCACTAGAGGTACTGTAGACAAAACTCTTTTCTTTATAAATGTTAATGGCTCTAGTATACTTGTTCAAATTTATGTAGATGACATTATTTTTGGCTCTACAGATGAAAAAATTTGCAAAAAGTTTGCCAAATTGATGCAAAGTAAGTATGAAATGAGTATGATGGGAGAACTAACTTACTTTCTTAGTTTGCAAGTTAAGCAAGTTAGTGATGGAATATTTATTAGTCAAACTAAATACATTTATGATCTTTTAAAGAAGTTTGATCTAATGGATTGCACATCTGCAAAAACTCTCATGGCCACTGCAACTAAGCTTGAATTAAACACTACTGAAAAGTCTGTAGATATTTCAAGGTATAGGGGCATGGTTGGCTCACTTCTGTACTTAACAGCTAGTAGACCAGATATAATGTTTGCTACATGTTTGTGTGCTAGATTTCAGGCTGATCCTAGAGAATCTCACTTAGTAGCTATTAAAAGAATTTTCAGATATCTCAAGGGAATACCAAAACTTGGCATTTGGTACCCTAGAGATTCTAGTTTTGATCTAACTGGTTATTCAGATGCAGATTATGCAGGTTGTAGAATTGATAGAAAAAGTACAACAGGAACATGTCAATTTCTAGGAAACAAGCTTGTGTCCTGGTTCAGTAAAAAGCAAAATTCAGTTTCTACTTCTACAGCTGAAGCTGAATATATTGCTGATGGCAGTTGCTGTGCACAGATTTTGTGGATGAAAAACCAATTTCTAGACTATGGTTTGCAAGTTAAAAGGATTCCCATTTTATGTGATAACACAAGTGCAATTGCCATCATTGAAAATCCAGTATAGCATTCAAGGACAAAGCACATAGACATCAAGTACCACTTCATAAGGGAACATTTAATGAATGGTACTGTGGAACTACATTTTGTTCCAAGAGATAAGCAACTTGCAGATATATTTACCAAGCCACTGGATGAATCCACCTTTTCAAGGTTGGTAAGTGAGTTAGGTATGCTAAATTACTCTTGAATCTTTATAGATTGTTTGCAAGTTGTAATGCAGCCAGAAATGTAATTGATTTTTCAGTCATGGATGAACTTTTGGCTAAGTCAAAATTTACATCTCGACGGATGATCACTATCCATCGAGTTTGATCATCCGTCGGTATACTATTTGTTAATAAAATCAATTACTTTTCTGGAATATTTTACGAATTGACGGATAACTGATTTATCCTCATCCGTAGAATTGTCTTATTCTTAGCCATTGATTCTCTGAACATTATCCTTCGAGTATACTTACAGTTTGTAAGCATAACACGACGAATAATTGATGGAATTTTTACAGTTTATTTTTTTAAACGGCTACTTTGGGCAATTCTTATTGGTTACTTTATTTTACTTTATTATTTTTGACAGTTATTTTTGAGATAGTATAAAAGCTTAATTCATTTTCATTACTTTTCTTTTATCATTCTCAAATCATCTGCTCTAATTTATTTCTTTCTCAAAAGCACTTACTCTCTCTCTGCAAGTTTTTACTCTCTAACAATGGCACCTGTCGTCAAGATAATGTCTCAAACTGGATTTATTTATGAGAAGAACAACTTCACTGCTCTTGTGAACAAGGGGATTCAATAGTCTGGTGACTACCACAAGATGATGGATTTTATGAAGAACTGCAAATTTAACTATGCCATACTGGAATCACCCACCATCTACTGTGAGGTTGTTAAAGAGATGTGGACAACTGCTACATACAACTCAGCTGATAAGACTATCACTTGCACTATTAAAGGTAAGGAATTCTGTGTTAATGGTGACATTGTCAAAGCATGTTTCAAGATTCCTGATAATACTGTAACTTCACTACACACAGACACTGACATTATTAACATGCTTAACTCCATGAACTATGCACTCTCTACTTCTAAATTAAGTGAAATTAGGAGGTTGGGTCTTAGAAAGGAATGGAGTTATCTGTGTGATGTAGTTACCAAGGTCTTTTCTGGTAAAATCAGTAATTTTGATTCTGTCAATATCTCTATGCTTAACATGCTTTACATGCTTGTTACTGATAAATGTTTCAACTTTAGTGATCTTATCATAATTGAGTTGGGGTTTAAGTTAGGGGAGTTAAATAAGAGGGGTAAAAATGTTTATTATGCTAGATTTTTAATGATGATTGCTAACCACCTCTCTGAGGATATTGTGCTTGAGAACCCAACCAACAAATTAGATTGTTGGGTGCTAGAGAGAAGGATTATTGCATATTTGAACAGGGCAAACCATCACAAAGAAGTGCCACTCTTCTATTTTCCTGTTATGGAGGCACCTCAGGTAAGTGAGATAAGTTCAGTTATCCCTACTCTTCCAGCCTCACAAATTTCTTTGCCTTATAGTGTAGCTCCGGCAACTGTGTCAATGACCCAACAGTTGTCTACCCAAGCTACCAAACCATCAAAAATTTCTAAATCCAAGTCAAAGAAAACCCCCTCTGGTATCTCTCAAAAGATGTCAGTTGTAAAATCCACCAAACCAAAAGAGGGGAGTGTGAAGGTGGGTAAGAAAGGTGAGGGACAGGGTGAACATCAAAGAAACCCTAAGGATAAGGTTAGAGAGGTGAGTGTTTCCCCGCCTAGCCACACTGCAGTTTCCCAACAAACTGCAGTGCTTAATAAGGACATAAGCTCATTGCTAGTTGCATCCTCCCAAAAGGATGTGACTATTGAACAAAGCTCTCAGTCAAGAGCACAGGCCAAAAGGGTAAGGGACACAAGCTCACCCCAAATCTATACTAGAAAGAAGAAACCAAAAACCCTAAGGGATGCACAGGGTTCACACACTGTGCAAACTGGTGCTGAAGACACAGTCACTGCACCTTTTCAAAGTCAGTTTGATGTGGCTCCAATAAATGTGGAGTCACAGCCAAAATCTTTAGTTATAGAAGCACCTCAAACACCAAATTCTCCCACAAACTCTCTGGATGTGGATATGATCAACACATCTACTCCTGATTCCCCTTCTTTAACTCTGTTGGGGAAGCCAAAATCTATTGCAAGTGAGCATCATCTTTTGGGTGATTTGTTGGCTCACTTGCCAATTCTTTCAGGAACTGTTGAGACATATGTGCCAAAATTCTCATCAATCTGCACAGAGTCCATGTAATATCCGGGATATATCGTGTAATTATTTTTTTTACAAATAAATAATTAGTATATGTGTTCAGTATCTATTCTGTGAATTAATTGTTAAGTGTTAAATATGTTTGGATATTTAAAAATATTATTAATTGAGTATTTTAATTTTTATATGTCCAAAATAAAATATAAATAATTGTCATATCTTCCTAATTATTTTTATGTTGATTTATGAATTTATAAGGATCATATGAAATTTATAAAATCATTTTCCGAGTATTTAAAATCTATTTTATAAAAACGGGAACCAACCGACGTCATCCGTTGTTACGTTTTTGGAACCCGAAACTCTTCCGAGAACTCCTTCCTAACCTAATTAAAATATTCTGAGCATATTTCATGTTTCGACTTTTTCGATCCGGCGTACGGTTTGTCCTGCGCGGGTCCCGGCGCAACATTTTCGATACAATATTCGTTTCGGTAAATCAATAAAACTCGTATTTTCGATAAACGGGAGCTTTTTATTAAACTACCCCAATTATCACCTCGTAGTACGTGTAACCAGACGCTGAGACCAAGACCGCAGTACAAATTTTACTGGTTTGAATAACTGTCCCGAAAATCGATACCGTTTGGATCAGTTTTTACAAATAAACGTACCGTTTTATATTCGGAATGATCCAATGGGATACTAATTTTCCGTAATTATAAATAGCCTTAACCGTATTTTATTTCGTATCAAAAATCATTTGCAGTCAGTAATTATATAAATTTTCAGAGAAAATTCATATATTCATAAACCTTTCTAAGAATCAAACCAACAATCGGAGGTGTTACCGGAGTCCGTTTGGAAAGCTCCAGTACTCAATCCAAAGGTCTTGAGGTGTTCTATCAGATTTTGTGTTCCAAATCACTGCAGAAATCAAGGTTTATTTTCTGAAAATTTATTTATTTTTGAATTAATTTTATTAAAAATATGAATTTTTGTTCGGATGATTGTTTGTATGATTTGATGCTTGCATGTTGTAGAGCTTGTTTTCCTGATGATTTTCATATGTCATACGTCTGATTCGGAGTTTTATAACATGCTCAAAAGTGGGTTTAATTCTCGAATTTTAAAATTAGGGTTTATAACCCGTATGAATGTTTTCAATTGAAATTTAGGGCTTTTTAATTTAGGGGTTATTAGCTGTTGATTTATAGTAGATTATGTTCCTTATGAAATTTGCAATCGATTGGTATATAGCTCTTTAACAGAGGATGTCTGAATCGAAGGGAGTTGTGTTTTAAAAATTTCCGAAGTTCGCCGGAAACCGGCGATGTTCTTGGCCAATTTACGGCCAAGTCTGGGGTTATTTGAATGATTTGATTGCATGAATAAGTTCCTGGTTTTCTGTAGATGTGATCTGGAGCTTGTGGTGAGGTGAGGGTGCCGGAATCGTGTTCTCCGGCCACCCCTGTATTTCCGGAAACGGGGGTTATAAAATTGCAGTTTGGTACCTTATCTTTTGGGGAAGAAACAGTTAGGTCCCTGAGGTTTCCAGAACTTGCAAATTTTGGAATCCTGTTTTACAAATATTTAAAAATCATATTTCCTATTTATTTTAATTATAAAAATTCGATTTTAATTTCTGAAAATTCCAAAAATTATTATTTTAATTCCGAAAATTATTTTTAATTAAAAGATAAATCTGAATTAATTAGTTAATTAATTTCAGTTAATTTTTAATTGATTAATTGGTCAATTAATTCGAAAATTGATTGATTAATTGATTTAATTAGTTATTAATTGATTTTAATTAATTATTTAATTAGATTTAATTATTAAAAAATGATTTAAAAAATCTGAAAAATAGTTTCGAGCTTTAAAATATTATTTTAAATTGTTTTCAAGGCTCGATAATTATTATGAAATTATTTTGAAGCCAGAATTGGCCAACCGAACCCTATTTACTACTTCGAAATTGATCCAACGACCCGTTTTAATTCCGAAAAATATTTTAAAAATCATTTTAAATACCAGAAAGCTTGTTTATGACCCGAGACTTATTTATAAATAATATATTATTGATTATGTGATGTGCTATGTGTTATATGTGACTTTTTGGTTGATTGTCGGTCTGTATATTCGATGTTTACTTGTTTATTGCGTAACTTTCAATCCGTTAATCGGATTTGGGTGAAACGAAGGGTAGATAGAAGTATGTGTCGAATAGAATCGTATGAGTTAAATATTGATAGATGCTTACGATATGTGAGTAGAAGAGGCAAGGCGTAGGAAAGGGAAACAGATAGTCAAGGAGTAAGGCAGTGGTGATTGAGAGCAAGTGCAGTGTAGTAAACAAGTACCAGGCAAGTGTTCTGAACTTTCTCGAGATATTGTAGTAATTGATATTTCTGTTTTATATTGCAAGTGCTTTGAAGCACTGAACCCTACACCTTGATTCCAGTTATTGATCTTGAGCCGTAAACCTGATTCTTTCTAGACCATTGATTGTTGTATACCCAAATACGAACCTCAAATATACGATACTACTCCACAAATACATACAAACTAAATATTAAATACTGAATCAGATTACTTACACATTCAAACCATTGTATCTTATGCTTTGAAAGACCAATTCCTTGGAACCCTGAAATGTTAATTCCTTTGTTATCCAACTCTTTCGTTACCTAACAGCCAAGCTTTGGAAATGTCATATGGATCTTTATACAGATTGAAACCATTTTCATTATTGAACATCCAATGTTGTTAATGATCCTGTTTATTATTTATTACTATTTATTCTGTTATTATGGTAGAATTGGATTGTTTTTATAATATTGTGGACCAGATTCGTGGTCAGACCATATAATGGTCAAGTTAGGCCAATGTGTGCCTTGGATCCAGTAGTTAGAGCAGTGTTGTGTGCTTTGCTCGGGGTTAGTGCGTGACTGATCAGCAGCCTAACCTTGGTTTTTAAAATGAAAATATAATATCCAATTCTAAATCATAATCCATTGTTCACTTGATATCATAACCATATTTCCCTAATGATCATTATTCTCAGTTTTGTCATTGTGACTTGCTGAGCTAGTTAGCTCATTTGTGCGATGTTGTTTATGTTCTTTTCCAGTTAAGAAGGAACCGGTTGGTACCGAGGATCCCAAGTCCAGCGCGAGAGCTAGGGGTTCAGGTTGATCGAGTTGAGCTAGTAGGCTTCTTTTGGAATAAGTTAAGTTTGTAAAAAGTTTGTAATAATATTTAATACTCAGTTCTGAGTTGGATAGTTGGGATTTGAACGATTTGTAATATAAGTAAGTATGGTTGGCTTGTGTGCATACTTTAACCTGTTGCGATCCGTGGTAGTTGATAAGTAGGGTCACTACATATTATTATTATCTTTATTATTGTTATAAGCAGGTTATAAATAAGGTGTATGTGTGTGGACCCCAAACTTCTGACCCGGGTTTGGAGGGCGCCACAGGTTTGGTATCAGTGCTACAGGTTATAAGTCACTGACACAAGCCTAGGTTAGCGGGAATGGGTTGAGGGTTAGGATTAGAAGTAAGGAATAGAAAGATAGAACATCGAGAGGTTGAGTGCTTCGGTATAACAAGTATTAGTATGATTTGCGTCGTGGTTCAAGATTCTTATATTGTGATATGATTTCAGATAGCAGCGATGGCCGACTCTTTTATCCCCGTATCAGCAGATCACTCAGAGCCTTCAGTTGGAGTACCGTCTTCGGATCCACGTCCTGTTGTTCCACCAGTGTTGGCTATACTACCTCCACCTGTGTTGCAGCCCGTACCATTGCAGGTTATTCCACCTCCAGGCATGAGGCCACCTATCAGAGGACCCCCACCTGCTGATTCAGGCTTTACTAGTCACTCAGTTACAGGAGTACTTTTCCAGTTCTCTTCCTATCCTGTCCCATATCATCAGTTTGAGGCTTGCCTTATGGAGCAGCGATTCCTACAGGGTCAGATTCAGGAGTTACTACATATTATGCGTACCAGAGAGGTTGGGAGTGGTGAGAGGCGACTTAGAGAGAGGCTCCAGGCATTTCGTAGAGCAGCTGCAGTGAGGATTGTTGAGGCTACACATGAGGACATCACCCCTGATTTCCTAGTGGAGTGGGCTAAGTGGGTTCTAGAGGAGCTTGAGGAGATTGGAGGTCCAGACTTGCCATGAGTTAGAGATCCAGAGATGCTGAGAAGTATTGTGATGGTTATGTAGTATGTATAGTAGTGTGTAGTGTGTATCAGTAGACTTTTGAGTTGTATTTATAGACTAGCTATGCTGACTAGTGAGTAGGTTGTTGTACCCTTTTGCTTTTACTTTCGAAGCGTCTTTACGCTTGTACTACCCAAAACTTTTGATCTATATATATCAGCACCTTTCCTTTCCAGTATTGTCATTCATTTTACTGCACCTGTTTTACTTTACCTTATTTATTGCACCAGTTATACCCCTGTGATACCATGTACCCTGTTTTTCATAACTGTTTATATTCTGTAAAGAAGCATGCAATTTACCTAGTTATAACTGTTTTCAGAAAGAAATATTTATGTTTTACAAAACTTTTCTTTTCTGCAAAGAATTTGGTTTAAAAGCTAAATAAGTTGTTTGATTTTTTATAGAAAATGCCTCCCAGAAGAAATACCCGCACCAACACCCAGAATGAAAAAACCAACAACAACAATAATAACAACCAAGATGATACAAATCAGAATGCAAACCCAGGACCCACAGACCCAGCAATAGCCCAGATTCTTCAAATCTTGGCCCAACAAACAGTTCACCTGGCACAACAACAACAAAGACAGACCAATCCCCAGGTAACTTTTAAAACTTTTCAGGCAGTAAACCCACCAGAATTCAAGGGTTCCTTAGAACCGATTGAAGCAAATGTTTGGTTAAAGGAGATAGAGAAGGCATTTGCCTTAGTAAAAGTAAAGGACGAACAGAAGGTTGAGTTTGCAAGTTACTATTTGAAGAATGAGGCCACCTATTGGTGGGAGATGGTGAAGATATTGGAAGGTACAGATATTATTACTTGGGAAAGGTTTAAGGAATTGTTTTTAGAAAAGTATTTTCCTTAGTTTGTCCAGGATCAGATGGAGTTGAAGTTTTTAGAACTAAAGCAAGGAAACATGTCGGTGACAGATCATGAGAGTAAGTTTGAGGAATTGTCAAGGTATGTGCCGTCGTATGTGGATACTGACAGGAAGAAGGCTAAAAGATTCCAGCAAGGTTTGAAACCATGGATCAGAGGGAAGGTAGCCATTTTTAAATTAGATACTTATGCAGGAGTTGTACAGAAGGCTATGATCGCAGAGACAGAGAGTGAGATGTCACAGAAGGAGAAAGAAAGCAAGAAAAGGAAATTTGAAGGGAATAAAGGTCAGTCACAACCTGGGAAGTTTACAAATTTTAAGAAGGGCAAGTTTCAGCCAGGGAGGAATTTTAATTTCAGGAGATAAAATGCAAGCGACGGAAGCCAGGGCAACCGTCCAGTTAATGCGAATCAGCCAAATCAGTTGAGATTAACTTTTCCAGATTGTCAAGTATGTGGGAAGAAGCATGGGGGAGTTTGTAATAAGTTGAATGTAGTTTGTTTCAAGTGCAATCAGAAAGGGCACTATTCGAGGGAGTGCCGAAATCAGCCAGCAAAAGAACCAGCAAGTAAGGATCAGCCTATCCGGAATCCAGCAGTGAAGGTTCCAGTCATTGGATTTACGTGCTTTAAATGTGGAAAGCCCGGACATATAGCCAGGGATTGCAAGACACCAGCCCCAGTCAGTAATGCATTGAGGATTATGGGATCTACCCCAGTAGTGAGTGAGACTCCAAGGGCTAGAATTTTTGACATATCTGTGAAGGATGCTATCCAGGATACTGATGTCGTGGCAGGTACGCTTAATATGAATTCTTTATGTGCCAAAGTGTTAATAGATTCGGGAGCAACTCGATCGTTTGTTTCACAAGATTTTGTTAGTAAGTTAAATTATCCAGTTGAGTATTTAAATGAAATAATGACTGTGGAATTGGAAAATCAAGAACGAGTATCTGTTAATCAAGTTTGTGGGAATTGTGAGATTAAGATTTCTGGCAGTAAGTTTTGTGTAGATTTGATACCATTTAAGTTAGGAGAATTTGACGTTATCTTAGGAATGGATTGGTTATCTAAGCACGATGCCCAGATAGATTGTCAAAATAGGAAGGTGATGGTGAAAATGCCAGACGAAAGAATAGTAACGTTCAAGGGACAGAAACAAGTAAAGAAGTTCTTAACGATGATTCAAGCCAAGAAGTTACTACGACAAGGATGCGAGCATTTCGTGGCATATGTGATTGATAGGAGTCAGGAGCCAGCGAAACTTGAAGATATTCCAGTAGTGAATGAATTTCCAGACGTGTTTCCCAACGAGTTACCAGGACTTCCTCCAGATAGAGAAATTGAGTTTGCAATCGACTTAGCACCTGGAACAGAATCGGTATGCAAGGCCCCGTATAGGATGGTGCCCGTTGAGATGAAAGAGCTAGCGAAGCAATTGCAGGAGCTGTTAGAGAAAGGAGTAATCAGACCCAGTGTGTCCCTGTGGGGTGCACCGGTATTATTTGTCAAAAAGAAAAATGGAAGCATGACACTGTGCATTGACTATAGGGAACTCAACAAGCTTACAATCAAGAACATGTATCCGTTACCCAGAATTGATGATTTTTTTGATCAACTGAAGGGAGCCAAGTACTTCTCCAAGATTGATTTAAGATAGGGATATCATCAACTGAAGATTAAGCCCGAAGATATACCGAAGACAGCTTTCAGAACAAGGTATGGACATTACGAATTTTTAGTGATGTCTTTTGTATTGACCAACGCCCCGGCAGCGTTTATGGACCCGATGAACAGAATTTTTAAGGAATACTTGGACAAGTTCGTTATTGTGTTTATAGACGATATTTTGATTTATTCAAAGGCGGAAGGGGATCATGCGGAACATCTGAGAATAGCTTTGGAGATTTTAAGGAAAAAGAAGTTATATGCTAAATTCTCTAAGTGTGAGTTTTGGCTACAGGAAGTTCAGTTCTTAGGACACATAGTCAGTAATGAAGGGATCAAAGTGGACCCAGCAAAGATCGAGGCAATTAAAACTGGGAAAGACCGAGAACACCCACCGAGGTAAGAAGTTTCTTGGGATTAGCGGGATATTATCGTCGATTCGTTCAAAAATTTTCGAGGATTGCAATACCATTGACAAAGCTTACATGGAAGAATGAAAAGTTTATACGGAACGACAAGTGCGAAGAAAGTTTTCAGAAATTGAAGCAATGATTAATCACCGCACCAGTTTTGTCACTTCCAGACGATTAAGGGAATTTTGTAATTTATAGCGATGCTTCTCACAAAGGACTAGGATGTGTTCTAATGCAGCACGATAAGGTGATTGCGTATGCGTCAAGGCAATTGAAACCACACGAACAGAAATATCCTACTCATGATTTGGAGCTAGCAGCCATAGTTTTTGCTTTGAAGATTTGGAGCCATTATCTATATGGAGAAAAGTGTAAGATTTTCACAGATCACAAAAGCTTAAAGTACATATACACTCAGAAGGAGCTTAATATGAGACAAAGGAGATGGTTATAATTGATCAAGGATTACGACTGCTCGATTAATTATCATCCCGGTAAAGCGAACGTTGTAGCAGACGCGTTAAGTTGGAAGGAAAAGTTAAATATGTTATCAGTACCTGAAGAGATATATAAGGAATTTCAGAAACTGGAATTGGAGATTAAAGTTTGCAGACCTAATGAAGCAAAAGTGTACAGTATGACTTTTCAGCCGGAGTTGCTAGAGAAAATAAAGAAGTGTCAGGAAGATGTAATGGATCAAGATATAAATCGTTTGGTAGGTGAGGAATTGTGCATGCAAAAGGATGATCAATGTAATATTAGTTTTTCTTCAAGAATTTGGATTCCACCGGTAACGGTGTTGTGCATATGTTGTGTACTTGATGATTTCATAAACAAAACATCTAGTAGATTTTACTTAGTGAAATTATGTAGCACTCAACGGATAAGAATTATAGTCCCGACGGATAACTCATTATAGTCCCGACGGATGATTAACTTCTTATCCATCGAGTGAGTTGCTTATGTAATAATAAGTTTGTAGCACAGTTATGTATGCACCTTTGTATAGAATCTATAGTAGCATATAAGTCATGTTGACTCTAACTAGATATGCAGAATAGGTTGATTAATTGTACATAAATGATGTCTTGTAATTCTGCATAAGTGAAATAGAGTCAAGTGCCAAAATAGCTACCGACGGATGATTAACAAAGCCATCGACGGATGATCAAATGACTATCAACGGATGTTTAATATAGCAGTCGACGGATGATCAATTAAACCATCAACGGATGTTCTGAGAGTCGACGGATGATCAAATGAAGAATTCAAACAGCAATTGAACAGTGAAAGCTGACACACAGCCGTCGAGATGTATACAAACACACTGTGGAAGCCCATTAACTGGGTAATTGAGGACGAAAAGCAGCAAACCTTAAGACTGATAGTTTTTATATTTGTTCAGTCTTTTTGACTTTGTAATCTTGGTATTATATAAACCAAGAGAGTAGCAAATAGAAAAATAACTGAGACAGCTGAGAAACACAAAAACAGAGAAATCTTTGTAAGCAGAATCATTAGCATTTCCTGTATTCTCAGTAGTTCCATTTGTAAGCAGCTGTGAGCATTCCTGCACACAGAGTCCTCTCGATATATTATATATATCTCTGGTGGAATTGTTTAAATCCACCAAAAAGTTTTTAAAGACTCTTGTTTTTAATTACTTATGTTTTGATTCAATTAAGTTTTTATTCCGCATTGTGCTAATCAAAACATTATATCTATATTCGAGTTGAACATTTTTATTTCGAGAAAAAGGTTCAAGAATTCCATTCAACCCCCTTCTGTAATTCTTGCTATATTGTTAAGGGACTAACAATTGGTATCAGAGCAAGCTCTTAATCTACAAAGAGTTTAAAGATCAAAACAATTCAGCAAGATGAACAAGAAAGATGTTGGAGTCAAGATTCCTTTTCTTGATAAAGATAATTACCATCATTGGAAGGTAAAGATGCATCTTCATATGCTTTCCCAAGATGAGGCCTATGTGGACTGCATAGAAAGAGGCCCTCATGTTCCAATGAGAGCTGCAATAGGAAATGAGCCATCTGTTTCAAAGCCAAGGCATGAATGGTCTGATCCTGACATTGAACAAGTCAGGAAAGATAAAAAGGCCTTGAACATTCTGTTCAATGGAGTTGATGCAGACATGTTTGATAACATTATCAACTACAAAACTGCCAAGGAAGTTTGGGACACAATACAGATAATTTGTGATGGCACTGAGCAAGTAAGAGAAAATAAAATGCAGCTCCTGATTAAGCAATATGAGCATTTTCACAATGAAGAAAGTGAGTCACTCACTGACATTTTTAGTAGATTCCAAAAACTACTAAATGCTCTTAAGTTGCATGGAAGAGTCTATCAGACTAAAGACTCCAATCTGAAATTTCTCAGATCTCTTCCAAAGGAATGGAAACCAATGACAGTCTCATTGAGAAACTCACAAGATTATAAGGAGTTTACTTTGGAGAGACTGTATGGCATTCTGAAGACCTATGAGCTTGAGATAGAGCAGGATGAAAGAATGGAGAGAGGAAAGAAGAAAGGAGGATCCATTGCACTAGTTGCTGATCTGGAAAAGGAGAAGGAAGTGAAGATGGAAGCTGTAGAATCAACTTCAAAGGTCTGTGAGAATAAGGGTAAGGGGCATGCAGCAGAAAGTGAAGATTCATTGAGCCAAGATGACATGGAAGACATTGATGAGCACCTAGCATTTCTTTCCAGGAGATTTTCCAAGCTCAAGTTCAAAAAGAACTTTGGAGCAGCCAAGCCAAATAGAAACATGGTGGATAAGTCAAAATTCAAATGTTTCAAATGTGGCTTGGCAGGGCATTTTGCAAATGAGTGTAGAAAGTCATTTTCCAGTAAGAAAAGGTTTGAGTCTGTGGATTATAAGCAAAAATACTTTGATCTACTCAAACAAAAGGAAAGGGTTTTTATTACACAAGAGAATGACTGGGCAGCAGATGGTTTGGATGAAGATGAAGATGTCAGCTATGTCAATCTAGCCCTAATGGCCAAGTCTGATGAAACAGAGACAAGTTCCTCAAGCAATCAGGTAATCACTACAAACCTTGCACATTTATCTAAAGCTGAGTGTAATGATGCCATAAATGACATGTCTACAGAATTGTATCATTTGCGTGTTACACTTAAGTTTCTCACTAAAGAAAATGCTAAAATCAAAGAAAACAACTTGTTTTTAAGTGAGAGGAATAATGTGCTTGAGTCTCAGTTTGTTGAGTTTGAGAAACTAAAAATTGAGTGTAAGATTACCTAGGAGGAATTAACTGAGTCCTTGAAAAAGGAAGAAATTTTGAAGAAGCAGCTCGAGCGTGAACAAGAGGTGATTAAAGCATGGAAAACATCCAGGGATGTTCATGCTCAAATCACCAAAGTTCAAGGAATTGAGTCTTTTTGTGATGAAGCCTGGAAGAAGAATAAAGAGAAACTAGAACCTATTTTGGTAGATGGGTTGTTGACAGATGTAGACTCGACGGATGATGAGAACTATCCGTCGAATAACAAAAAGTGTTATCCGTCGAATGATGAAAATCCTCATCCGTCAGCTGTAAGCAAACCCATTAGCAAAGCCAAATTAATCAAGCTAAATGAAAAGTATGGGTCTGTTTCCAAGAACTTTGTTTCAGGTGAGTCAAGTCAAGCTAAGAAAGGGAAAAAGGCTAATGTTGGTCACATGACTGTCAAACAGTTAAGTAACAGACTTGAGAAAATTGAGGTAAAAACAGAGACTAAAAGAAAAAACAATAGGAATGGTAAAGTAGGGATTAACAAACACAATAACTACACACCTGATAAATATGCTCCTAGAAAAATCTGTGTCAAGTGTGGTAGTGTAAATCATTTGTCTGTTAATTGCAAATCTGCCATGCCTACTCCCATGTCTGATCAGTCTCAATTTCCCAACATAAATGCCATGCCTCCCATGCATGTTAACACTATGCCTACACAGAATATGAATGCACAGTTTGCTAATATTCCATTTGCACCTAATTCATATTATGCTGCATACAATATGCTTCAAATGCCATTTAGCATGCCTTACTGGAATAACATGTTTGCACCAAGCATGTCATTTCCTGTTAGCCATAATATGCATGACAATCCAGTTGCATTAAATGGTTTCAAAGGCCCAACCCAAATGACTAAAGAAGAATCTGAAATTCCTAAGTCAAATGAGTTAAGACCTAAGAAACAGAAGAAGAAAGCTAACAAGGAAGGACCCAAGGAAACTTGGGTACCAAAATCAACTTGATTTGATTTTGATGTGTGCAGGGAAACAGAAGGAATCTTTGGTACTTGGATAGTGGTTGTTCAAGACACATGACTGGTGATTCCACCCTGCTCACAGAGTTTAAGGAGAGAGCTGGCCCAAGTATTACGTTTGGAGATGATAGCAAGGGTTATACTGTGGGATATGGCTTGATTTCGAAGGACAATGTCATCATTGAAGAGGTTGCCTTATTGGATGGTCTCAAACACAATCTGTTGAGTATCAGCCAGCTTTGTGATAAAGGCAACTCAGTAACCTTCAACAAAGAAGCATGTGTTGTGACTAATAATCAAAACAACAAAGTGGTTCTCACTGGTATGAGAAGAGGAAATGTGTACCTAGCTGACTTCAACTCAACTAAAGCAGAATCTGTAACTTGTCTTCTCAGTAAAGCAAGTCAAGATGAAAGTTGGCTATGGCACAAGAAGCTATCCCATTTAAACTTCAAGACTATGAATGAGCTGGTAAAGAAAGAACTAGTAAGAGGCATTCCTCTAGTGGAGTTTACAAAGGATGGACTGTGTGATGCCTGCCAAAAAGGGAAGCAGATCAAAGCATCATTCAGGAAGAAACTTGATTCAGCAATTGAAGAGTCTCTGCAATTGCTTCACATGGATCTGTTTGGACCAGTCAATGTATTGTCAATTTCAAAGAAAAGATTTTGCCTAGTAATTGTAGATGATTTTTCAAAGTTCTCTTGGATATATTTCCTAAAGTCTAAAGATGAGGCTAGTGAAATCATCATCAATCACATAAGGCAAGTTAACAATCATCCTGATTTCAAAGTTAGAAGGATATGGAGTGACAATGGAACTGAGTTCAAGAACTATGTCATGAGAGCATTTTGTGAGGAAAATGGAATCTTACATGAGTTCTCAGCAGCAAGGACTCCACAACAGAATGGAGTAGTGGAAAGGAAGAATAGATCACTTATTGAAGCTGCAAGGACAATGCTTGAAGAATCAAAATTACCAACATATTTCTGGGCTGAAGCTGTAAACACTGCATGCTACACTCAGAACATCTCTCTGATTAATCAAGCAAGATGCATGACTCCTTATCAATTGTTCAAGAACAAGAAGCCAACTCTAAACTTTCTTCATGTCTTTGGCTGTAAATGCTATATTCTGAGAAATCAAACTGATCAAAATGGGAAGTTTGATGCTAAAGCAGATGAAGGAATTTTTGTTGGATATGCTGTTGGTAAAGCATATAGAGTCTACAATCTAACAACCAACATTGTTGTGGAATCTATACATGTTGTGTTTGATGATAAAAAGATTGAAGGACTGAAAGATGGAGATTACCATGAGAGCCTCAAATTCGACAATGTTGAGATGGTCAGTGATGAAAGTGATGATGAGAGTGATCAAGAAACAGTGTCTAAGGATAATGCAGACAAGTCAACCACCAATGAAGCACAAAACTCAACATCCGTCGAGTTACATAATGCTTCATCCGTCGGAAGGCAATCTGTGTCATCCGTCGAAAGACAACCTGCCTCATCCGTCGGTACTCAAAATTCACCATCCGTCGGGTTATCAAAAGGAGCAGGAAGTCAAGGTAGATCACCCATAGAAAGTACCCCTTTCTCAAATCAAAGATCCACAAACTCAGGGGGAGTTTCTAGCAATCAAAACTCAATCACACATCAAGACAACATTGAGGTCTCTTCATCTAGAGCTAATCTACCTCAACCAAGGAAATGGACAAAAGATCACCCCTTTGAACTGATTATTGGTGATGTTTCTTCTAGAGTTCAAACAAGGAGAGCAACTCAGGAAGAATGTCTATAAAGCAGCTTTCTATCAAAGGAAGAACCAAAGAAGGTAGAAGAAGCCTTGTTAGATCCTGATTGGATTTTAGCTATGCAGGAGGAGCTAAACAAATTTAAAAGGAATAAAGTATGGAAGCTGGTACCCAAGCCTAAAGGAAAGAATCCAATATACACCAAATGGGTATTCAGAAACAAGATGGATGAAAATGGCATAGTAGTAAGGAACAAAGCCAGATTGGTTGCTAAAGGCTATTGCCAGCAAGAAGGAATAGATTTTGATGAAACATTTGCTCCTGTTACAAGACTTGAAGCCATCAGAATCTTCTTAGCCTATGCAGCCCATGCCAATTTCAAGGTCTATCAAATGGATGTCAAAAGTGCCAATCTGAATGGAGATTTGGAGGAAGAAGTGTATGTCAGTCAACTTCCTGGCTTTGAAGATCCAAATTTTCCAGAGTATGTCTATTATCTATTGAAAGCACTTTATGGACTGAAGCAAGCACCTAGAGCCTGGTATGACACTTTATCAAAGTTCCTTTTAGAAAATCACTTCACAAGAGGTACTGTAGATAAAACTTTATTTTTCAGAAATGTTAATGGCTCTAGCATACTTGTTCAAATTTATGTAGATGATATTATTTTTGGCTCTACTAATGAGAAACTTTGTAAAAAGTTTGCCAAACTGATGCAAGGTAAGTATGAAATGAGTATGATGGGAGAACTAACTTACTTTCTTGATTTACAAGTTAAACAAGTTAGTGATGGAATATTCATTAGTCAAACTAAATATATTTTTGATCTTTTAAAGAAGTTTGATCTAATGGATTGCACATCTGCAAAAACTCTCATGGCCACTGCAACTAAGCTTGAATTAAATACTACTGAAAAGTCAGTGGATATTTCAAGCTATAGAGGCATGGTTGGCTCACTTCTGTACTTAACAGCTAGTAGGCCAGATATAATATTTGCTACATGTTTATGTGCTAGATTTCAGGCTGATCCTAGAGAATCTCACTTGATAGCTATTAAGAGAATTTTCAGATATCTCAAGGGAACACCAAAACTTGGCATTTGGTATCCTAGAGATTCTGGTTTTGATCTAACTGGTTATTCAGATGCAGATTATGCAGGATGCAGAATTGACAGAAAGAGCACAACAGGAACTTGTCAATTTCTAGGAAACAAGCTTATGTCCTGGTTCAGTAAAAAGCAAAATTCAGTTTCTACTTCTACAGCTGAAGCTGAATATATTGCTGCTGGCAGTTGCTGTGCACAGATTTTATGGATGAAAAATCAATTGCTAGACTATGGTTTACAAATTGAGAGGATTCCTATTTTCTGTGATAACACAAGTGCCATTGCCATCACTGAAAATCCAGTGCAATATTCAAGGACAAAGCACATAGACATCAAGTACCATTTCATAAGGGAACATGTAATGAATGGTACTGTTGAGTTACATTTTGTTCCAAGTGAGAAGCAACTTGCAGATATCTTTACCAAGCCACTGGATGAATCCACCTTTTCAAGGTTGGTAAGTGAGTTAGGTATGCTTAATTACTCTTGAATTTATCTGAGTTATTTTGCAAGTTGAAATGTAGCCAAAAATTTAACTGATTTTTAGTCATGAATGAAATTTTGGCTAAGTCAAAATTGGGATCTCGACAGATGACCATTATCCATCGAGTTGAGTCATCCGTCGATATACTATTTGCAAATAAAAATCAATTACTTTTCTGGAATCTTTTAAAACTCGACGGATAACAGTTTATCCTCATCCGTCGAATTGTCTAAATCTTAACCGTTAATTCCTTGAACATTATCCATCGAGTATACTTACAGTTTATAAGCATTACACGACGGATAATGGGTGGAATCTTTACAGTTTATTTTTAAACGGCTATTTTAGGCAATTTCTATTGGGTAATTTACTTTTCTTTATTATTTTCATCCATTATTTTTGAGATAGTATAAAAGCTTATTTCATTCCAATTATTTTCTTTTATCATTCTCAAATTCAACTGCTTTTATTTCATTCTCTCTCAAGCAAATATCCTCTTTCTCTTCAAGCTTTCATTTTCTAACAATGGCCCCTGTAGTAAAGATTATGTCTCAAACTGGGTTCATTTATGAGAAGAACAACTTCACTGCTTTTGTCAATAAGGGTATTCAACAATCAGAAGACTATCACAAGATGATGGACTTTGTGAAGAACTGCAAGTTAAGTTATGCCATGCTTGAATCACCCACAATTTTCTGTGAAGTTGTTGAAGAGATGTGGACCACTGCAATCTACAACTCTACTGACAAAACCATCACTCTAACTATCAAAGGTAATGAGTTCTGTATCAATAGTGATGTGATAAAAGCATGTTTCAAAATTCTTGATGATTATGTAACTTCACCACACAATGACACTGATATTATCAATATGCTTAATTCCATGCATTAAGCACTTCCTACTACTAAGCTAAGTGATATTAGAAGATTAGGTTTTAGGAAGGAATGGAGTTTCATGTGTGATGTTGTGACTAAAGTTTTCTCTGGAAAAATCAGTAATTTTGATTCTGTGAACATTTCCATGCTATACATGCTAGTTAAAGATAAATTTTACAATTTCAGTGACCTTGTCTTGTATGAGTTAGGTTTTAAACTAGGTGAGTTAGCCAAAAGGGGAAAGAATGTATATTATGCTAGATATTTCATGCTATTGGCTAACCATCTTTGTCAAGAGACTATACTTGAGAACCCAAACAACAAATTGGGTTGTTGGGTTCAAGAGAGAAGAATCATTGCATATTTGAACAGAGCCAACCATCATAGGGATGTGCCAATATTCTACTTTCCTGTAATGCAGACACCTCAGGTAAGTGAGGTAAGTTCATCTATACCTTCAACTATTCCAATCTCCTCAATTTCTTTGAGTTCAGGAGTAGCTTTGGCAACTGTGACAATGACCAAACAGTTGCCTACCAAAGCTTCCAAAACAACTGTAATTTCTAAATCCAAGTTAAAGAAAACCCCCTCTGGTATCTCTCAAAAGGTACCAGTTGAAAAATCCACCAAAGCCAAAGAGGGGAGTGTGAAGGAGGGTCAGTTAGGTGAGGGAAGGGGTGAACATCAAAGAAACCCCAAGGATAAGGTTGGAGAGTTGAGAGAATCCCAGCCTAGCCACACTGCAGTTTCCCAAAAAACTGCAGTGCTTAAAAAGGACAAAAGCTCACTTCTAGCGACATCCTCCTAAAAGGATGTGGCTATTGAACAAAGCTCTCAGCCAAGAGCACAGGCCAAAAGGGTTATGGACACAAGCTCACCCCAAACTTACACAAGAAAGAAGAAATCCAAAACCACTGGGGATGCACATGGCACACACACAGTGCAAACTGGTGCTAAAGACACAGTCCCTGCACTTTCTCAAATTCAGTTTGATGTGGCTCCAATAAATGTGGAGTCACAACCAAAATCTCTTATAATAGAAGCCTCTGAAACACCATACTCACCAACAAACTCTCTGGAAGTGGATATGATAAACACTTCAATTCCTGATTCCCCTTCTTTAACTCTGTTGGGGAAGCCAAAATCTAGTGCAAGTGAGCATCATCTTCTAGATGATTTGTTGGCTCACTTGCCAATTCTTTCAGATACTATTGTGACATCTGTGCCTCAAATAACTTCAATCAACACAGAGTCAACAATAGTTTCTCTTCCCACCTCATTCATTCCTACTCTCTCGATGGATATTGCTCATCCGTCGAGTAGTGATTGTCTCCCGACGGATAAGCTTAACAGCAGTTATCCGTTGGATAGCTTTACCAGTCACCCGATGGATATCACTTATCCATCGAGTGTCTTTGCACAACTTCAAACATCAATTATTTCTAGTGCAGAAGATTTAATGGTAATACAGTCACTCTTAGGACTGAGAGAGGAGAGTGCATTGAGTGAGAGGCTGGGTTGCTCCCAGGCAAAAGGAGAGGAAAAGAGTGAATATCAGCAATCCATTTATTTAGGATTGGCAAAAATGAGTGAGAGGAGTCCCACCTTAGTAGGTGAAGGTGAGGGTGTGAGGGTGGGGAGCCAGGGTGAGACCCTGATGCAACAAAAGAGATATTATGAGAGAAAGGCAGGTACAGGATAAATAAGGGTGGATCCAGCCATTGCTAGTGAGTCAATGATTGTGGATGATGTTGAAAAGGGAAGATAATTTCAGCAACATTACAAAGCTGAAATTGATAACATTTCCTTGGATGCTGACACTTTTACTCATCCTGTGTCAGCCTATCAATTGTTGGCTGCTCAGGGCAATGTGGAGGTAGAACAGACTTTGAATTTAGTACACACCTCAGAATCTCTTCAAAGAGATAAAGCTGCTGTCAATAGGATGCCTTCTCAAGCTGGTGAGCCATCAGAAGAATTTGGAGTAAATTCTAATGATGATGACTCTGTTTCTTTGGATGGAAGCATGAACTTAGGGGGAGATGAAGGCCCAAGTTCTGTTTCAAATTTACCTGGATGGGCATGGACAAAGGAATCTACACCAGGACAATTTGGTGTATCTTTTGTCAAGCAAGTGATGGCTATTCAAAAGGCCCTTCAGGAAACTTCAGATGCTGGTACCAAGGCTATTCTTCAAGCTCACCTAGACTCTCTACATCTCATGAAGATCCAGCACTTAAGATAGAATCTGAGTGTGGATGAACTAAAAAGAGATATAGCTGACTTGAAGACATACAATTCTGAGAAGCTGGATTCAGTAATGCCATATGGTACCATGCAAGATCTATTACTAAGATTGAGGATAGAATCAGATTCTGAAAAGAAGCTGGCCAAGCTGGAAGACAGAGTTCAAGTTATTGAGAATTCAATGGCTATCCTTCTTCAAAATCAACAGACTCAGACAAATCTTCTCATGCAACTGGCTAAAGCACAAGGCCTAACTCCTCAACTTGATGATAACAAAAAGGGGTAGAGAGAATCAAGTAAGGGGGAGAAAGGACCAACTGAGGGGGAGAAACTTCAAGTACAAATCAGCAAAGTAATTGTACCTTCAATTACTGTCTCCAAGCCAACAGTTGCAGATGGTATAGATCTAATTAAAGCAGCAGCAGCAGATTTGAAAGTTGCTGAAAAAGGAAAGTTGAGTTTGATCAACTGGGATAAGATTGATGAGGAGATACAGAAAAAGTTTGAACTAGTCAAGGAGCCAGTTAAGTCATCCATCCATCACTCTCATGTCAAGCCAATCAGTGTGAATGAGATGAGCATGAACTATCTGGAAAAAGGACAATCTTCCTGCATCAAGTCTCCAAAGGCTGAAACAATTCTTAAACCAAGGGCAAATTATCCAAAATCATCTTGGAAGAACCCTATGGACACTGTGTATGAGACACCCAAGCCTGATGAAAAGAAGCTTCTATCAAGATCTATTGTCTTCTATAAAGATCCTGCTGATTCAGCTTCAAAAAGGAGAATTGCTAAGATATTCAGAAATGGAAAGGAAATTTGTGTGGTAGCTGGACATCCACAATTTGCTCAAGCAAAGAAAGAAGAAAAATCCAGATTAAAGCAGGAAAAGAGGCAAGCTGCTCTAGATGCAAAGAAGTCTAAACAAAAGAAAGAACAGATTGCTATCTTGGCCAAGCTACAGGCTGTAAAATCTTCTCAACAAATTCCCTCGCAACCATCTGAAGCTGCTGAATCAAAGAAGAAAATTGAAGAACAGAAGAAATCCCCAAGGAAGAAAGAATTGGATATAAGAACAAAAAGGAAACTGGATGTTGTTGACAAGGAATTGGAAGATCAATTTCCTAAGGAATCCACACCAGCTACAACTCAAACATCAAAGCCCTCTATGGTATTTGAAGACATAAGGGTGGTGGATCCCTACAGGAACATACATGGTGAACCTATTGTGCCAAAGGATGAGTCAATAGATTGGGATAACATACCAATTCCTGACTTTAGCTTACCAATCCTTAGTAAGCCAAAAAGGACAAAGTCAAGGGCAGTCAAGAAAGTGAAGTTGTCACCTCTCAAATCCAAGTCAGTAGTTAAAGCTCAACCCAAGGTCAATAGGGGAGACTACTTGTACTTGTGTGACATCAAAGAATTTTCAGATCTAAATCTTTATCTGGATGAACTGGATGAAGTAAGGGCAATTGATGCATACAGAAACCTACCTGAAAGGTTGGTGTTCAAGTACAAAGGAAGAAGGGAGATTCAGTGGCCACTTCACAGGATTCTTCAAGAAAGCCAAGTTGTGCTGATTAAAGTCTATTCATCCTTCAAGAAAAACTTTGGGTTCAATATAACTGCAAGAAGACTAGTATTGAAGAAGATTGAAGAGCTGAGGAGTGTTAGAGCTAAAGATGCACTCCCTAAGACTCTAATCATCCCATACACAGGGAGAAGAGTGCATCTAAGGCCCTACTGGCTGATGGAGTTCATGGATAACAAGGGTGTGAGAAGATTCTTCAGATTAGAAGAGCAACTGAGTATCTCTAGCAATGAGACTCTCTTGGAAATGCAAGAAAATCTAGATCTCTCAGAATCTGATGAACTGGAATTCCACAGGCAGCTCCAGAATCAAATTGAGGAAAATAACAGAAAGCTTGGAAGAAGATCCAGACCTTCAAGGAACTAGAAAAATCTGCTCAGGCTAGAGGAGCATCTTGAATTGACTGTGAGCCAAACCTTGTACATTTTGTTTAATTGAAGCACTTTCAGTTTATCTACTTATCTTTAAAGATGTATATTCAGGATGTTTTGTTATCATCAAGTATCTCTTAATTTATGGCTACAATTCCAGTAGACATAAATTGGGGGAGATTGTTGTGTATATGTTGAGTACTTGATGATTTCATAAACAAAACATCTAAGTAGATTTTACTTAGTAAAATTATGTAGCACTCGACGGATAAGAATTATAGTCCTGACGGATAACTCATTATAGTCCCGACGGATGATTAACTTATTATCCATTGAGTGAGTAGCTTATGTAATAATAAGTTGTAGCACAGTTATGTATGCACCTTTGTATAGAATCTGTAGTAGCATAGAAGTCATGTTGACTCTAACTAGATATGCAGAATAGGTTGATTAATTGTACATAAATGATGTCTTGTAATTCTGCATAAGTGAAATAGAGTCAAGTGCCAAAATAGCTACCGACGGATGATTAACAAAGCCATCGACGGATGATCAAATGACTATCAATGGATGTTTAATATAGCAGTCGACGGATGATCAATTAAACCATCAACGGATGTTCTGAGAGTCGACAGATGATCAAATGAAGAATTCAAACAGCAGTTGAACAGTGAAAGCTGACACACAGTCGTCGAGATGTATACAAACACACTGTGGAAGCCCATTAACTGGGTAATAGAGGACGTAAAGCAGCAAAGCTTAAGACTGATAGTTTTTATATTTGTTCAGTCTTTTTGACTTTGTAATCTTGGTATTATATAAACCAAGAGAGTAGCAAATAGAAAAATAACTGAGACAGCTGAGAAACACAAAAACAGAGAAATCTTTGTAAGCAGAATCATTAGCATTTCTTGTATTCTCAGTAGTTCCATTTGTAAGCAGCTGTGAGCATTCCTGCACACAGAGTCCTCTCGATATATTATATATATCTCTGGTGGAATTGTTTAAATCCACCAGAAAGTTTTTAAAGACTCTTGTTTTTAATTACTTATGTATTGATTCAATTAAGTTTCTATTCCGCATTGTGCTAATCAAAACATTATATCTATATTCGAGTTGAACATTTTTATTTCGAGAAAAATGTTCAAGAATTCCATTCAACCCCCCTTATGTAATTCTTGCTATATTATTAAGGGACTAACATACGGAGCTAAAGAATGAAATTTTACAGGAAGCACATAATTTAAGATATTCCATCCATCCAGGGAGTACCAATATGTACAGAAATTTAAAGGAAAGTTATTGGTGGCCAGATATGCAGAGGGAAATTACGGAATGGGTTAGCAGATGTTATACATGTCAGAGAGTTAAAGCCGAACATCAAAGACCAAGTGGATTGTTACAGCCATTGGAGATTCCAGAGTGGAAGTGGGAACATATTTCCATGGATTTTATAGTTGGATTACCAAGGACAAGGGCTAATCATGATTCCATATGGGTTATAGTGGATAGACTTACCAAGTCAGCTCATTTTCTGCCTATAAATGAAAGATTTTCACTCGACAAGTTGGTCCATATGTATCTGAAGGAAATTGTAGTTCGTCATGGAGTTCCTGTGTTTATCGTATCTGATCGAGATCCAAAATTTAATTAAAGATTTTGGAAAAGTTTTCAAGAATGTTTGGGAACGAGATTGAATATGAGTACGGCTTATCACCCCCAGACGGACGGCCAAAGTGAAAGAACGATTCAAACAATCGAGGACATGTTACGTGTTTGTGTTGTTGATTTCAAAGGAAGTTGGGACGAGCATTTACCTCTCGTAGAGTTTGCTTATAACAACAGTTATCATGCCAGTATTGGGATGCCACCCTATGAAGCCCTTTATGGACGCAAATGCAGATCTCCAGTACATTGGGACGAAGTAGGAGAACGTAAAATACTTGGACCTGAACTAGTACAGCAGACAAAAGAAGTAATTGAAATTATCCAAAAGAGATTGATAGCCGCACAGGACCGTCAAAAGAAATATGCAGATCAGTCCCGGAAAGACATTGAATTCGAAGAAGAAAATTTGGTATTACTGAAAGTATCACCGTGGAAGGGACTAACGAGGTTTGGAAAGAAAGGAATGCTGAGTCCAAGATATGACGGACCTTTTAAGATTCTAAAGCGCGTTGGCAAAGTAGCTTACGAGTTGGCGTTACCTCCGCACATGGAGCACATTCACAATATTTTTCATGTATCAATGCTTAAGAAATATAATCCAGACTCTAGGCATGTAATGAGTCAATAGAGCTTCAGGCATATTTATCATATGTAGAGAATCCGATAGAGATTTTAGAGAAAAGAAAGAAGTTATTGAGAAATAAAGTGGTAAAGCTAGTAAGAGTGTTATGGAGAAACCCAAAGGTTGAAGAGTCAACCTGGGAGTTAGAAAGTGATATGAGAGAAAAGTACCCTCATTTGTTTTCTTAGGAGATTCTGAGGACAGAATCCTTTTAAGGGGGGAATGATGTAATATCCGGGATATATCGTGTAATTATTTTTTTTGCTAATAAATAATTAATATATGTGTTCAGTATGTATTCTATGAATTAATTGTTAAGTGTTAAATATGTTTGGATGTTTAAAAATAT
Source organism: Apium graveolens (assembly GCF_009905375.1). Taxonomy (NCBI): domain Eukaryota; kingdom Viridiplantae; phylum Streptophyta; class Magnoliopsida; order Apiales; family Apiaceae; genus Apium; species Apium graveolens. The sequence goes on from NC_133651.1 coordinate 32,168,195, forward strand.
TATTAATTGAGTATTTTAATTTTTATATGTCCAAAATAAAATATAGATAATTGTCATATCTTCCTAATTATTTTTATGTTGATTTATGAATTTATAAGGATCATATGAAATTTATAAAATCTTTTTCCGAGTATTTAAAATCTATTTAATAAAAACGAGAACCAACCGACGTCATCCGTTGTTACGTTTTTAGAACCCGAAACTCTTCCGAGAACTCTTTCCTAACCTAATTGTAATATTCCGAGCATATTCCATGTTTCGACTTTTTCGATCCGCCGTACGGTTTGTCATGCGCGGGTCCCGGCGCAACATTTTCGATACAATATTCATTTCGGTACATCAATAAAACTCGTATTTTCGATAAACGGGAGCTTTTTATTAAACTATCCCAATTATCACCTCGTAGTACGTGTAACCAGGCGCTGAGACCAAGATCGCAGTACAAATTGTACTGGTTTGGATAACTGTCCCGAAAACCGATACCGTTTGGATCAGTTTTACAAATAAACGTACCGTTTTATATTCGGAATGACCCAACGGGATACTAATTTTCCGTAATTATAAATAGCCTTTACCGTATTTTATTTCGTATCAAAAATCATTTGCAGTCAGTAATTATATAAATTTTCAGAGAAAATTCATATATTCATAAACCTTTCTGAGAATCAAACCAACAATCGGAGGTGTTACCGGAGTCCGTTTGGAAAGCTCGAGTACTCAATCCAAAGGTCTTGAGGTGTTCTATCAGATTCTGTGTTCCAAATCACTGCAGAAATCAAGGTTTATTTTCTGAAAAATTATTTATTTTCGAATTAATTTAATTAAAAATATGAATTTTTGTTCGGATGATTGTTTGTTTGATTTGATGCTTGCATGTTGTAAAGCTTGTTTTCCTGATGATTTTCATATGTCATACGTCTGATTTGGAGTACAATAACATGCTCAAAAGTGGGTTTAATTCTCGAATTTTAAAATTAGGGTTTATAACCCGTATGAAAGTTTTCAATTGAAATTTGGGGCTTTTTGATTTAGGGGTTATTAGCTGTTGATTTATAGTGGATTATGTTCCTTATGAAATTTGCAATCGATTGGTATATAGCTCGTTAACAGAGGATGTCTGAATCGAAGGGAGTTGTGTTTTGAAAATTTCTGAAGTTCGCCGGAAACCGGCGATGTTCTTGGCCAATTTTCGGTCAAGTCTGGGGTTATTTGAATGATTTGATTGCATGAATAAGTTCCTGGTTGTCTGTAGATGTGATCTGGAGTTTGTGGTGAGGTGAGGGTGCCGGAATCGTGTTCTCCGGCCACCCCTGTATTTTCCGGCGACGGGGGTTGTAAAATTGCAGTTTGGTACCTTATCTTTTGGGGAAGAAACAGTTAGGTCCCTGAGATTTTCAGAACTTGCAAATTTTGGATTCCTGTTTTAAAAATATTTAAAAATCATATTTCCTATTTATTTAATTATAAAAATTCGATTTTAATTTCTGAAAATTCCAAAAATTATTATTTTAATTCCGAAAATTATTTTTAATTAAAAAATAAATCTGAATTAATTAGTTAATTAATTTCAGTTAGTTTTTAATTGATTAATTGGTCAATTAATTCAAAAATTGATTGATTAATTGATTTAATTAATTATTATTTGATTTTAATTAATTATTTAATTAGATTTAATTATTTAAAAATGATTTAAAAATTCCAAAAAAATAGTTTCGAGCTTTAAAATATTATTTTAAATTATTTTCAAGGCTCGATAATTATTATGAAATTGTTTTGAAGCTAGAATTGGCCAACCGAACCCTATTTACTACTTTGAAATTGATCCAACGACCCGTTTTAATTCCGAAAAATATTTTAAAAATCATTTTAAATACCAGAAAGCTTGTTTATGACCCGAGACTTATTTATAAATAATATATTATTGATTATGTGATGTGCTATGTGTTATATGTGACTTGTTGGTTGACTGTTGGTCTGTATTGTTAGGCCACACACACACTGTAGAGGGGGTGAATACAGTGTATAATACAATCAAATCGAACTTTAATATATTAAGTAACAGAAAACAAACTTTATTGAAACAATAAACTCTGTTACAGTATGGAACTGTTACCTCTCAGTGATGAACAAATATCACGAGAGCTGCTAGGGTTACAATGAATAAACTTCTCGAATATATGATAACACTTATAGTGTAGACCCTATGTCTGTGTTTATATACTACACAGTTACAAGATAATCGCTAATTGATATGGAATATAATTCTGCTTCCTAAAATATATCAATCAGATATCTTTTCTTCCAAGTATTCCATTCTTCACAGAATTCCTTCTTCATGCATATCTCTTCTTATGTTTATCTCGATCTTCTTTCCTTTAATCAGCTACTGTCCTTCTCTGATCATCCTTCAGCACTTAAGTTCTGATATCTAACTTCTGATGATTATCTCCTGATAATATAAGTACTGATATCCTTAAGTCCTGACTTCCAGTATAAGTAATGATCAACAGTTAAGTACTGATTTGTCCTGTTAAGTAAGATCTGAAATCTAAACATAAATTATATTAGCCATGACATTATCAAATATATCTAACAATCTCCCCCAACTTTAAAATTAGCATAATATACAAGTTTAACAGATATTTGATGATGTCAAAAACATTAAGTACAAATGCATGAGAATTAGACTAGATAACTACAACTTACAGTCCTTAAAGCTTTACCAATATTCAACTTCTGATAACAACTTCAGTCTGTACAAATATCAGAATTTAAGCAGTTGTAGATCTTCGACTTGGCTTCATCATCTGATCTCTCTGATGTCAGGAGTTGTTCTGAGATAGTTCTTCAACAAACATTTCTCAGCATATCTGAGTTCATCAATCATTCTCCTTTTGGCATCTTTAAGCTCTGCAGTATCTTCACCAGTTTGAAAGATTGCAGCTCTGAGATCATTGATCTTTGCTTTTCTCAACTCCTGATCTAGTCTTATGACATAAGCTTTGTCAGACTCAAGATTGAATTCAAGTCCCTTAATACCAAGATATGTTCTGATCTGTGCAGTATTAGGCTTCATATCAACAATATCACCATTGTGATCTCTGTACTTTGGAACATATAATCTGTCAGACTTAACAGAATAAAGCCTTTTCTGTCTCTGAATCTGTTATTTTAAGTAGTTTGCAGCAGTTTCTGTTATTCTGTCATTTACTTGAAGTAAGAAAAGTACATGCTCCAATTCTTCAAAATACTTCAATGGAATGGCATTTTGTCTTATATGATAAACCCTACCATCTGTCATGAAATACAACATGATGTATTCTTTCAAGTAGGTATGGTAAACCATCTGTACAGATTCCAGTTGATTCAATCTCTCAGGAGTTGCTCCAATACCTGGTTCACTCAAGGAAGTTGGATCATTGGTAGTGTTATGTACTCTTCTTTCATCAGCACTTCCCAATCCAGTTTTATCTCTTGCTTTCTTTCCAGTAACTACTCTTGCTTCAAAACCACTTGCAGTAGTCTCCAAAGGTTGAGTCTGTTTTGCTTTAGTGAATCCTGGTAGGAGTGTCTTTGGTCTATCTTCTGATATCAAGTTAACTTGAGCTATGTCAGAGGTTACTTGCTTCTTCTGAATATCAGAACTTACAATTTCTTGACTCTGAACAACTTGAGCCATGTCAGAGGTTGTTTTAAAAACTTTTCTTGAAGTCAGAGCAAGATCATCCATTTCATCAGTAATTTCTTCATCCTCAAGAGGTACATAAACCTTGATAGGTTCACCAACCTTTTCTTTACCCTTAGATCTTGGATCTATCTGTGGTTGTGATCTAGCCAATGTTGCTTCAGTATGTGTCCTTTCTTTGATCACAATGCCTTTGAGTTTTGGAAGTGACTTTTTACCAGAAGCTTCAGATTTAGATGTGACTTTCTCTGATTTAAGTCTGGCTTCTTCTTCCTTTAAACATTCCAAGTCCATTCCTGGATTTTCCTGAAGAAATAACTGTCTTGACATTTCCTCATCAAGATCTAAAAGTTCATCAGAACTTTGCCTTTTACCAGTAGCAAACCTTATTCTCTTCCCAGTATCAGAACTTATCTTGTGACTAGCTTGTCTTGATGTGAATCCTCTACCGTGACTATGACCTCTACCCATTCCAGAGCTTCCTTGATCATCTTTTTCATTATCCTTTCCTATCAGTGTCTTGTCAGTCTTGCATTTGGACTTAATCACTTTCTCCCCCTTTTTGGCATCAGCAGGTAGTAGAAGAGAGATAAGCAATTCCACTGAGGATTGGATTTCAGTTAGTTGTGATTGCTGAGAAGCTTGATTTTTCAGAATTTCATCAATCTGAGCTTGTTGATGATCTTGAGTCTTCTCAATATAAGCAATCCTGTCAATGGTAGGTTGGAAGAACTTTTTCTTATCAATTTTCCAAACTTGTTCCTGTTTGATAAAGTTCTCTTGAATCTTGTGTAGCTCTGCATAAGTAGTTGAATGAAGACCTTGTAGATGTTTAGTACTCAATGCAGTGACTCTAAGCTGGGTTTTAAAATCATTATAATTTAACATTTCATCAGCTTTAGTCAAGTGCTCAGCAAGATGCTTTTCAGTTGGAACACATGAAACTGAGTTCCATTCATTAGTCCACTCCTGACCTGCAGGAGTTTCACTCCAAGGTACTGGTGCTTCCCCGGTAATAAACTTCTTAACCAGTTCAGACTTAGGAAGAGTCTGTTGAGGAGTATGTCCTGAAGGACCTGCTTCATCAGCATTTACAGTTAGAGCAGCATCACCAGTATCTCCAGCATTTGCAGCATCAGAACTTAAAGAATCGGTATCTTCTGATAAGACAATAGTGTGAGTAGCAATGGAGGCTTCAGCATCCTCTAATTGCTGATCTTGTTCTAAGTTCTGATCAACAGTCATATCCTGATACTCACCTAAATTCTGATCATCAGCATCTTGATACAGAGAAGGTGTTGTTGATAACTCTGGAGTTTGAACAGCATCAGTAACGGGTGTTGTGGAAGGATTATTTGCTGTTGGAGCTTCTAAGAGAAGTACTGCAGGCACAACCAAGTTTTGAACATCAATATAAGCACTTGTGCCTGGATCAACAGAAGACACAGAAGGTATGTTAGCCTTTTCAGAAACAGCTTCCTGAGATGGAGTTGATGGAGAAGAAGTGACTGGAGCAAATTCCTTGTCTTGTGAGATCAGAGATTCCTGATCCCCTTCCTTAGCTGCTTCCTCTTCATCATCTGAAACTGGCCTTTTTGCCCTATGTTTCTTGTATCTCTTTGTTGATTTGGATTCCTTGGGAGTTTCAGGAACTTTCATTCTTCTACGCCATTTGAGAAGCCTAGATCCCCCAATTCCAGAGTCCTTCTGAGAAGTCACTTTCTCAGCTTCACCTACAACAGGTTCTGAATAAGGAACCTGTTCCTCAGTATCAGATTCATCTCTCAGTACAGTCCTCCTCCTCTTTTGAGGTGTTTGAGGAATAGTTTTTGTCCTCTTTGGCTTGGAGGATGAGGGTTGAACAGTCTGGGAAGTAGAGAGATAGGATTTGAGATAAGTCATGAGGGTAGGTTGAGTAGTATGAGTGGTAGGTGCTGAGGATGATGGGTTTTGGGTGTTTGTGGTTGGTTGGACATCAGAGTAAACAGATCTATAAGTATCAGGATCAGCATTTACTAGGATCTGTTTTACAGACTGAGGAATCTGTAATGGTCTAACCACTATTTTCTTAGTATCGGCATTTACCAGATCATTAAAGTATCGTTTTGCAATCAGTACAAAAAGTATATATAAGTTGACAGAATCTAGCAAAATAGACAACATTTCTATCCTTTGTCATCCTATCCCCAATAAAACCAATTATTCCAGTTGCAAAATCAAAATGAGTTTGATGGATAATAGCATACCCTATGTACTGACTCAGAATTGGGATAGCATCAAAATTCGAATATTTGTTCCCAAAAGCTTTGGTGATGCAGTCAAAGAAGAAACTCCATTCTCTTCTGATATTAGCCCTTTTTAACTGCCCAAGCTTTGCCAAACTCTTTTCATATCCCAAATCAGCCATTAAGTCCTGAAGTGCTGATTCCTCTGGAGTTGAAAAAGTACAATTTTCTGGGAGATGTAGAGCTTTGCGTATTGTTCCAGGAGTAACTGCATAAGATGAATCACCCACTTCAAAAATAATACTGGGAGTGCCATGTTTACCACCATCATCAAAGTGCCCAGTCCGCCAAAACGTCAGAACTTGTTGACTCGAAAAGTCTTCAGGCTGAGTTAATGCATACCCAATCTCACTGTGTGCAAGAAGATCTTGCACAAAATGCAATTCAGATGGAGCTTTAGCATGATCAAGAATTGCTGCATAGTTGTTTGGAACAAACTTAGCTCCATCAATGATTAAATCCTTAGGTGCCATGTGAAAAATTGAGATTCAAAAGTGCCTGTTAGGTGTTTGATAAGATGTCTGTATGAAAAACCAACGTGAGAAGAAAGAGAGTAAAAGTAAGTAAAGAGAAAAAAATACGAAGAAAATAAGAGATTAAAGAAATCATCTCTCTGTTGTACTTATACTCTGAACAAAAATGTTACCGTTGGACACCTGTCAGACATGCAGTAATAACGGATAGTTACTGGGCTCGAGAAAACAGGAATCATTACTTACCCAGTTGCCTGTTTTCAAGGAAAAACCGTTCCACTTACCCAGATATTCCATTAATCAAGGTGAAACAGTTTTAATTCAAAATTGAAACCGTTCCCACTGAGTTAATTATTTTTCACTGCATCATTAAAATTCTAAAAGTAAATCACGTAAAAATGACCAAGATAAATTAGATGAGTAAGTGTTGATAAAAAAAATCTAAACTTAAATTAAAACAGAATTTATATGGTCATCAGAATATTAATCAGGATTTATCAATGCATTACTAAATATCTTAGAGACAAAATCTTGAAGCAAAAACAAATTTCATTAATATATCAAGAGAATACATTTATGAAATGGAAATTACATCAGTACTTATACAAGATTTCCCTAAGCTACTAAACCTAACATCAACAGCTTTAGTCCTAGCTAAGAAGCCTGACAAAGCTGATGATGAAGAAAAACAGGAAGAAGACAAGATTAAATCATTTCTTCTTCTTCCTACTCTCGACAAACAGAATGGCGAGTCTGATGATTCGCTCTTGCTGGCGGAGAGCTGCCAGTCTTTCCTCCTCCAATCGCTCCAGATGGCGATGGTAATCCATATAGAAGAACAGGAGGTGGGTCAGTACCTCCTGTGGGACAGAGTCCCATATCTCCTCAGGAATGGCTGTGACATGCCATTCCTGCTGCCAGTCGGCACAGCTTAGCTCCATATTGAAGTTTTGGTAGTTCAAAAACATGTTGTATCTGACCATTGTGTTTTTGAAAGAAAAAGTATGAAGATAAGTGTGTGAGAAAGAATTTGATGGGAAGGCTGATGTGAAGTGGCTGCTTATATAGGCAAGAGAATACCAGGAGACGTAAAAGTTTTTAATGCTGACAGGTAGAATTAATTCTACCTCGTCTCCCTAGACTTGGAAAAAGAATAACATTAATTGGAAAGAGGAAACATGGTTTGAAGCGCACAAGAAACAAGTAACAGTGGACTGTTCAAGTACAAATACCATTAACCCTAACCATAGTGACTATTAATCTTCAACTTCAACATATTCAAGTATTAACTGAGACTGTTATCAAATTTTATTCACAGATAAGTCAAGTAAAACATTAGACTGTAATATCAGAACTTAGACTTATATCAGAACTTAACAGTCATCAGAACATAATTTCTTAACTCAAAAAAGGAATGCCTATCTTAGTAAGTCCTCATACAAGTTCTGAGTTATACTCTTCAGAACTTAATCATCAGAATATGCAACCAGAGCTTGTCCTCAGAATTTGTGCAAAGTGACACAATGACTGTTTATCTAGAATAACATAGACCTCCACAGTAATTTTTATCATTCAGATGGAGTGATTAGTGTGTGCATTAAGCTAAATAACAGACAAAGAGTAAAGTCTGATTCACTTCAGTACATCTTAGAAATAAGGCATAACTAAAATTTTGCTAAAGAGTTGTCATTGTCCTGAAACCTACTGATGAATGAGTTCATGCTTGAGTCCACCTCAACTGTTTTGTGCTAATTTTATGTATCTTTTGAAATTCTATTTTACAGTGGCTTCTCAGTGTAAGTGAGTCACGACTGCTTATCAGAATTTATGCTATTATCAGAGTATTTCTCCAGTAATCATAGAGTGTGAAAAGTCACCAAGAAAATATTTTGCTTTTCTAATACATATTTACTTAATACCAGCAATGCACTTGGGTCGTCCCTTCCACATTTTTACTCTAGATCTCAAAGGAGTACCTGATTTTATTCTTTGATCTTTTTGCTTTTTCTTTTGATAAGTGAGGTTTATCAGCACTTAGTACATTCAGCAGTTTTACTAGTATCAGAACTTAACAGATGAGTAGCATTATTCTAATTTGTGACTTAGTAATATGATAAACAAAGTAAACTCAACTAAGCTCAATTATCAGAATTTGCTAGTGTCATAAGATTTCCACTGAAATAATTACTTCTTACATGGAATATTTGTTTATTGAAGACTACTAGGTCAGTATCTAGCACAGTTATCCTCATAGGATTGAATAGTTACTTGAACAGACATATCACTTATCAGAGTTTAGAAACATATATCAGACAACAATCAGTACTTAAACGCGTATTTCAATTAATCACAGAATAAACAAAGAGATTACATTCTGAAAATACTGATCATAAAGTCTGATGCATCAGAACAAAACTAGACAGATTTAGAAAAAGAACCTGAAACCATTCCAAGTTCATTTACCAATCTTATAAAAGTGGCTTCACATAGTGGTTTTATGAAGATATCTTCTAGTTGTTGATCTGTTGGAACAAAATGCAATTCCACTGTACCTTCATCCACATGTTCCCTTATGAAGTGGTACCTGATGCTGATGTGCTTTGTCATAGAGTGTTGAACTGGATTACCTGTCATAGCAATAGCACTTTGATTATCACAGTAAATAGGGATTTTGAAATATGTTAACCCATAATCCAGTAACTGATTCTTCATCCAAAGAATCTATGCACAACAGCTTCCTGCAGCAATATACTCTGCTTCTGCAGTTGATGTGGAAATTGACTTTTGTTTCTTGCTGAACCAAGAAACCAATCTGCCTCCAAGAAATTGGCAGCTTCCACTTGTGCTTTTCCTGTCAATTTTGCAACCTGCAAAATCTGCATCTGAGTAACCTATTAGTTTAAAATCTGATTCTCTAGGATACCATAATCCCAGAGCAGCTGTTCCTTTAAGATACTTAAAGATTCTTTTCACAGCTGTTAAGTGAGGTTCTCTTGGATCTGCTTGAAATCTTGCACAAAGACAGGTAGCATACATGATATCAGGTCTACTAGCAGTTAGATAGAGTAGAGAGCAAATCATACCTCTGTAGTCAGTAATATCTACTGATTTACCGGTATCCTTATCCAGTTTTGTTGCAGTGGCCATGGGAGTGGATGCACTTGAACAATCTTGCATTCCAAATTTCTTCAGCAAGTTTATGGTGTACTTGGTTTGACAAATAAAAGTGCCTTCTTCATTCTTCTTGACTTGAAGGCCCAGAAAATAGCTAAGTTCCCCCATCATACTCATCTGATATCTTGACTGCATTAGTTTGGTAAACTTCTTGCAAAGTTTGTCATTTGTAGACCCAAAAATGATATCATCAACATAAATCTGGACCAGAAGTAAGTCCTTTCCATGGTTGAGGTAGAACAGAGTTTTGTCTATTGTTCCTCTGTTGAATCCACTTTCCAGAAGAAACTGAGCTAAAGTCTCATACCATGCTCTAGGAGCTTGCTTAAGTCCATAAAGTACTTTATCAAGCCTGTAGACATAATCTGGATGTTTGGTATCTACAAAGCCTGGAGGTTGTTCAACATATACCTCCTCCTCCAATTCTCCATTGAGAAAAGCACTTTTCACATCCATTTGAAAGATCGTAAACTTTTTGTGAGCAGCATAAGCCAAAAATATCCTTATGGCTTCTAACCTAGCAACTGGTGCAAATGTTTCATCATAATCAATTCCCTCTTGTTGAGAATATCCTTTTGCAACCAGCCTTGCCTTATTCCTTGTAATTATGCCATCACTGTCAGTTTTGTTTCTGAATACCCACTTTGTACCAACAACAGATCTATTCTTTGGTCTTGGCACTAGGGTCCAGACTTTGTTTCTTTCAAATTCATTTAACTCTTCCTGCATTGCTTGCACCCAATCAGCATCTTGAAGAGCTTCTTCCACTTTCTTTGGCTCAGTCTGAGAGAGAAAAGAATTGTAGAGACATTCATTTGAAGTACATGTTCTAGTTCTGACACCTGCATCAGGATTTCCAATTATCAAATCAGGTGTATGTGATTTTGTCCACTTCCTTGCAGATGGAAGGTTTTCTCTAGAACTGGATGCTCCCCCATGATCCATGCTATCTTCATTTTCATTTTCTGATGCTCCCCCTGAAACTATGCTCTCTGAGTTGGATTCTTCAGTATTTAGATTTTCAGCACTATCAGAACTTGGCTTATCAGAACTTGACGAATCAGAACTTGAAGAGCCAGATGCATGTTCTGATGTTTCTTGAGATGTGGTAGGATCTTGAGTATGCTCCCCCTGCATAGGTGCATCTTCCTTTGACGTAGTCTCCACAGTTTCAATAACATCAGAGTTTAATCCATCAGAGTTTACAGTATCAGGACTTAGACTTTCAGGATTTTCAGTATCAGAATTTGAGTCTTCATTTTCAAATCTCAGCTGATCATGGTCAATGAAATCTTCAAGACCAGTAATCTTCTTGTCATCAAAAGAGACATTGATAGATTCCATGACCACTTTTGTTCTCAAATTATAGACTCTGAAGGCTTTTGTGGAAAGTGGATATCCAACAAAGATTCCTTCATCAGCTTTTAGATCAAACTTTGATAGCTGTTCAGGATGAGTCTTGAGAATAAAACACTTGCATCCAAATACATGAAAGTATTTCAGATTTGGCTTCTTTTTCTTTACCATCTCATATGGTGTTTTTCCATGCTTGTTAATGAGTGTTGCATTTTGAGTAAAACAAGCAGTATGCACAGCTTCAGCCCAGAAATAGGTTGAAAGCTTTGCTTCTTCAAGCATTGTACGTGCAGCTTCAATGAGAGTTCTATTCTTCCTTTCAACAACTCCATTTTGCTGTGGAGTTCTAGGAGCAGAAAATTCATGCTTTATTCCATGGTTTTTGCAAAACTCTTCCATTATCAAATTCTTGAACTCAGTGCCATTATCACTCCTTAAAATTTTCACAGAATCTTTGACCAATTTATCCAGATGTTTGACATGATCAATCAAGATAGATGCAGTTTCACTTTTTGTGTGCAAGAAATACACCCATGTGTATCTTGTGAACTCATCCACTATGACCAACGCATATTTCTTCTTTGCAATAGACATGACATTTACTGGACCAAATAGATCAACATGTAGTAGATGATAAGGCTCAAGAATTGATGATTCAGTCTTGCTCTTGAATGAAGATTTTCTTTGTTTGGCCTTCTAACAGGAATCACAAAGACCATCAGGAGCAAATACTGACTTTGGCAGTCCTCTCACAAGATTTTTCTTGACCAGTTCATTTATATTATTGAAATTTAAATGAGAGAGTTTCTTATGCCAATTCCAGCTTTCTTCAATTGATGCTCTACTCATCAGACAGATTGCAGAACCATCAGTACTTGTTGAAAGCTTAGATTCATAAATGTTACCACGCCTGTATCCTTTCAGAACAACTTTGCCTTTAAATTTACTCACTATTTCACAGTGTTCTTCAAAGAAATCAACATGATAACCTTTATCACATATTTGACTTATACTCAGTAGGTTGTGTTTAAGTCCTGAGACCAGAGCTACTTCTTTAATTATGACATTTCCAAGATTGATATTGCCATATCCCAATGTTTTTCCAATGTTGCCATCTCCATAAGAAACACTTGGGCCAACTTTCTCCATAAAGTCTGATAGCAGGGCCTTATTTCCAGTCATATGTCCTGAACATCCACTGTCCAGAACTAGAATATTTTTCCTGTTGCCCTGCAATCACAAAGACCACTAATTATTAGTTTTAAGGACCCAGACTTGCTTGGATCCTTTGGCCTTATTAAGTTTGTTAACATTTGCAGCGGATTTAGCATCAGAGTTTATGTTAACATTTTTCTTATCAGAACTTACACTATCAGACTTTGAATCAGAATTTACACTAGAAGGAACAATGGAAACTTTCTTCAAAGAAGGTTTTATTTGATAATAATCATAGTACAAACTATGATATTCCTTACAAGTATAAATGGAATGCCATAAACTACCACAATGAAAACAAGGATTTTATGGTTTGTATCTAACAGACTGACACTTAACTCCTCATTTTGAAGGTAAAGAGTTAATATTCTTATTCTTCCTGCAAAAAGAAGACAGATGGTTAAAACTTCCACAGTTATGACATGTTTTCCTAGGAGCATTAGGAACAGGTTTATAATTATTGCTTTTATTCACACCTTCCTTTCCATTCCTATTTTTCCTAGGTGATTTTACCTTGTTTGCATTCTTAACATCTTTCAGCTTATGCTTAAGCTGCTTCTTTGTCATTAAGCCTATGTTCACTTCAGCTGTCTTTTCCTGTTTTAGTTTGTCAGAAGTTAATTCCTTTGTAACTTCTGATTTCTCATTTTCAGACTTTACAGTTACAAACTTAGCAGGTTTTAACTTTGGCTTTTGCTTATCAACAGGCTTAATTTCTTCAGTTCCTTTATCATTCTTATCTTCTCCATAACCTAAGCCCTCTTTCCAGTTTCCACTACTTAGCAAATTTTGAGTTGTTTTGCCAGAGTTAGTCCAAGTCCTGATAATCTCTCTTTCCTTTTCTAACTCAGTTTTTAGAGATTCATTCATTTTTAGCACTTCATCCCTAACATAAAAAGCGTCATCTCTATCCTTCTGAGTTTGATGGAACATGACTAACTCTTTTTCTAAGAAATCATTTCTTTTCTTAAATGCAAGATTTTCAGAAGTTAATCTTTCACATGTTAAAGTTTGATCTCTATAACTAACAAACATGGTTTTAAGATATCTTCTCAACTCATTAATATCATCAGTATGAAAAGCATAAGTAGTCTGAGGTACCTTTGTTTCAGCAGCTTCAGAACTGCTCTCAGCACTTTCTTTATCAGCATTTGCCATCAATGCATAGTTTTCCTCACTTTCAGAGTCTGAGGTGTATGTCCAGCTTTTCTGCTTTGTGACAAGAGCCTTGCCTTTGTCACCCTTTACCTTCTTGCAATCAGGAGATATGTGGCCTTTCTCACCACAGTTATAGCATTTAACATTGGTGTAATCTCCTCTGTCAGACTTTCCTCCTCTGCCTTCAGATCTTCTGAAATTCTTCTTATCAGAACTTATGCCTTTCCTGGAAAACTTCTTTCCCTTCCTGAACTTCCTGTATGCAATCTTTGTGATTCCTTTCACCATAAGAGCACACAGCTTCATCATCTCCTCATCAGCATCAGTCTCAGGCAAGCTTTCAGAATCTGAGTCATCATCACTTTCAGAACTTGATGACTCAGTTTCAGACTCTATGACAAGAGCTTTACCCTTGTCTTTCCTTGAGGAAGCTGCTTTGGGGAATTCTTCTTCAGCCTTAAGAGCAACTGTCCTTGACTTTCCTCCTTTCCTCTTGCTTCTTTGTTCCATCTCAAGCTCATGAGTCTTGAGCATTCCATAGATTTCGTCAAGAGTTGTTTCATCAAGATTGTAGTTGTCTCTTATTGTCGTTGCCTTCAAATCCCAGCATTCAGGAAGAGCTAACAGGAACTTAAGGTTTGAATCTTCAAGATCATACTCTTTATCAACCAATGACAAATCATTCAAAAGTTTGACAAATCTATCATATAAATCATTCAATGACTCATTAGTCTTTGAGTCAAAGTGTTCATACTCTTGAGTGAGTATTGTCTTCCTGTTCTTCTTAATTATGTCAGTTCCCTGACACCTTGTTTCCAGAGCATCCCATATCTCCTTAGCAGTCTTGCAGTTGATTATCCTGTTTGACATTACATTATCAATGGCACTATACAGTATGTGTCGTACCTTAGCATCCTTAGCAATTGATGCTATATCTTCAGCAGTATAATCACTCTTCTCCTTTGGTACGGTCTTTGCTACTTCACCTGCAACTGCAACAGCGAGCTTGGTTGGTTTGTGAGGCCCTTCCTTGATTCTATCAAGGTATTCTGGATCTGTTGCTTCCACGAACATGGTCATCCTTACCTTCCATATGGGATATTCAGATGGTCTCAGTATGGGAACCCTGATAGTCTCATACCGACTTTGAATTTGTGGCTTTGGAGGTTCTTCAGTTTTGGTAGGCTTAGTTGGAGTTTCTGTGTCAGACATGATTGTGTTTGGATCTTTAGCTGTATGTGTGTTAACAGATTGGCTCTGATACCACTTGTTAGGTCACACACACACACTGTAGAGGGGGTGAATACGGTGTATAATACAATCAAATCGAACTTTAATATATTAAGTAACAGAAAACAAACTTTATTGAAACAATAAACGCTGTTACAGTATGGAACTGTTACCTCTCAGTGATGAACAAATATCACGAGAGCTGTTAGGGTTACAATGAATAAACTTCTCGAATATATGATAACACTTATAGTGTAAACCCTATGTCTGTGTTTATATACTACACAGTTACAAGATAATCGCTAATTGATATGGAATATAATTATGCTTCCTAAAATATATCAATCAGATATCTTTTCTTCCAAGTATTCCATTTTTCACAGAATTCCTTCTTCATGCATATCTCTTCTTATGTTTATCTCGATCTTCTTTCCTTTAATCAGCTACTGTCCTTCTCTGATCATCCTTTAGCACTTAAGTTCTGATATCTAACTTCTGATGATTATCTCCTGATAATATAAGTACTGATATCCTTAAGTCCTGACTTCCAGTATAAGTACTGATCAACAGTTAAGTACTGATTTGTCCTGTTAAGTAAGATCTGAAATCTAAACATAAATTATATTAGCCATGACATTATCAAATATATCTAACATGTATATTCGATGTTTACTTGTTTATTGCGTAACTTTCAATCCGTTAATCGGATTTGGGTGAAACGAAGGGTAGATAGAAGTATGTGTCGAATAGAATCGTATGAGTTAAATATTGATAGATGCTTATGATATGTGAGCAGAAGAGGCAAGGCGTAGGAAAGGGAAACAGATAGTCAAGGAGTAAGGCAGTGGTGATTGAGAGCAAGTGCAGTGTAGTAAGCTAGTACCAGGCAAGTGTTCTGAACTTTCTCGAGATATTGTAGTAATTGATATTTCTGTTTTATATTGCAAGTGCTTTGAAGCACTGAACCCTACACCTTGATTCCAGTTATTGATCTTGAGCCGTAAACCTGATTCTTTCTAGACCATTGATTGTTGTATACCCAAATACGAACCTCAAATATACGATAGTACTCCACAAATATATACAAACTAAATATTAAACACTGAATCAGATTGCTTACACATTCAAACCATTGTATTTCATGCTTTGAAAGACCAATTCCTTGGAACCCTGAAATGTTAATTCCTTTGTTATCCAACTCTTTCGTTACCTAACAGCCAAGCTTTGGAAATGCCATATGGATCTTTAGACAGATTGAAACCATTTTCATTATTGAACGTCCAATGTTGTTAATGATCCTGTTTATTGTTTATTACTGTTTATTCTGTTAATATGGTAGAATTGGATTTTTTTTATAAAATTGTGGACCAGATTCGTGGTCAGACCATATAATGGTCAAGTTAGGCCAATGTGTGCCTTGGATCCAGTAGTTAGAGCAGTGCTGTGTGTTTTGCTCAGGGTTAGTGCGTGACTGATCAGCAGTCTAACCTTGGTTTTTAAAATGAAAATATAATATCCAATTCTAAATCATAATCCATTGTTCACTTGATATCATAACCATATTTCCCTGATGATCATTATTCTCAGTTTTGTCATTGTGACTTGCTGAGCTAGTTAGCTCATTTGTGCGATATTGTTTATGTTCTTTTCCAATTAAGAAGAAACCGGTTGGTACTGAGGATCCCCAGTCCAGCGCGAGAGCTAGGGGTTCAGGTTGATCGAGTTGAGCTAGTAGGCTTCTTTTGGAATAAGTTAAGTTTGTAAAAAGTTTGTAATAATGTTTAATACTCAGTTCTGAGTTGGATAGTTAGGATTTGAACGGTTTGTAATATAAGTAAGTGTGGTTGGCTTGTGTGCATACTTTAACCTGTTGCGATCCGTCGAAGTTGATAAGTAGGGTCACTGCATATTATTATTATCTTTATTATTGTTATAAGCAGGTTATAAATAAGGTGTATATGTGTGGACCCCAAACTTCTGACCCGGGTTTGGAGGGTGCCACAGTCCACAATAGTTTCCACTCCAAACACATTCATTTCTACTCACTCGATGGATACTGCTCATCCGTCGAGTAGTGATTGTATCCCGACGGATAAGCTTAACAGCAGTTATCCATCGGATAGTCAAACTGCTAACCCGACGGATATCCCTTATCTGTCGAGTGTCTCTGCACAGCTTCAAATTTCATCAATTATCTCAAGTGCAGAAGACTTAGTGGTAGTACAGTCACTCCTAGGATTGAGGAAAGGGAGTGAACTGAGTAGAGTCTGGGTTGCTCCCAGGAAAAAGGAGAGGAAAAGAGTGAAAATATGCAATCCAGTTCTTCAGGATTGGCAAAAGAGAGTGTGAGGAGTCCCACCTTAGATGGTGAAGGTGAGGGTGTGAGGGTGGTGAGCCAAGGTGAGACCTTGATGCAAGAAAAGAGAGAAAATAAGATAAATGCAAGGTACTGAAGATATAAGGGTGGATGTTATTGTAAGTGAGTTAATAAATGTCCGGGATGCAGACAGGGAGGGACTATCTCAGCAAACTCAAGCTGTTATAGATTCCACCTCCTTAGATGCTGAGACATTTACTCACCCTGTTCCAGCCTACCAACTTCTAGCTGGACAGGGCAATGACAATGCAGAAAGGATGCTAAACTTGGTGCACACAACACAGTCCATGCAAAGAGCTAAGGATGCCATTACAGCTTTGCCTTCTACAGCTGGTGATGTTGATTATGAGACTGGTGGTTCAGAAGAATTCTTTGGAGGTGAAGGTAGAGATAGTGAAGAAGAGCCATTGGACATAGGGGGAGAAGTAGGCTCTAGTTCAAGATCAGGCATGCCATTTTGGGCATTTTCAAAGCAATGTGATGAACACTACTTCAAGACAACCCTGATTCAACTCATAAATCAGACAAATTCTGCTCTTCAAACCACCACAATGCCAGCACCAAAAAGCTCCTTCAAGCACATTTTGCTTCTCTGCAACTACAATAAATCCAAGGTTTTCAACATGCTCAAGATGTCAACACTATCAAAGGTGATATTGATGAGATAAAAAGGTCATTTCTGACAAGATGGACTCTAAATTTCCAGAAGCTACAATGCTTGACATTAAGAGACAACTCAGGAAAAATTCTGATCTTGCCACAAAGATAGATGCCTTGGATACAAGAATGACAGCAATGGAAGCATCTATTACCGAAATTCATCTACACCAAGCTCAACAAACAAACTTGCTTCAGAAACTGGTGGCTGCACAAACCTCCTCCTCTGCTCAGCTTGATGATAACAAAAAGGGGGAGAAAGAGAGTTCTAGGAGTGAGGGGGAGCAAAAAGTGCTCAACATTCAAGTTAGAAAAGTAATTGTGCCTACAATTACTATCTCAAAGCCACCAGCTAAGGACAATATTGATCTGATAAAGGAAGCAGCAGCTACTTTGAAAGCAGCTGAAAAGGAGCAGTTGAATCCAATCAACTGGGAGAAAATTGATGAGGATATTCAAAAGAAGTTTGGGCTCGCAAAGAATCTAGAAAAGTCAGCCATTCATCACTCTCAAGTCAGGCAAATCTCAGTGAATGAAATGAGCATGAACTATCTGGAAAGAAGGCAGCCATCCTGCATCAAATCTCCAAAGGCTGAAGTACTTTTGAAGCCAAGGGTGAACTATCCAAAATCATCAATAAAGAACCCTTTGGATACAATGTATGAGACACCAAAGCCTGATGAGAAGAAACTGTTGTCAAGATCCATTGCCATCTACAAGGATCCAGCTGATTCAGCTTTGAAAAGGAGAATTGCTAAAGTTCTCAGGAATGGTAAAGAAATTTATGTGGTGGCTGGACATCCTCAATTTGCTGAAGCAAAGAGAGAAGAAAAGGCAAGATTGAAGCAAGAAAATAAGCAAGCTGCTCTAGATGCTAAAAAGGTAAAACAAAAGAAAGAGCAAGTTTCTATCTTGGCCAAGCTACAAGCTGTGAAACCAACACAACAAATTCCTGCTCAGCCATCTGAAATCACTGAATCTCAAGATCCAAAGAAGCAAGTTGAACCACAACAGAAGAAATCTCACAGATACAAGGAATTGGCCAAAAGAACCAAAAGGAAATTGAACTTTGTTGGTAAGGAATTGGAGGATCAGTTTCCCAAGGAATCCATTCCAACTACAACTCAAGCATCAAAACCCTCAGTGGTATTTGAAGACATTAAGGTGGTGGATCCTTACAGGAACATTCATGGTGAACCTATTGTGCCTAAGGATGAACCAATAAACTGGGAAAGTCTACCAATTCCTGACTTCAATTTGCCAATCCTTAACAAGCCAAAGAGAACAAAGTCAAGAGCAGTCAAGAAAGTGAAGTTGTCACCTCTCAAATCCAAATCTCTAACCAAAGCTCAATCTAAAGTCAACAAGGGAGATTACATGTACTTATGTGACATCAAGGAATTCTCTGATCTAAACCTCTATCTAGATGAACTGGAAGAAGTTAGAGGGATTGATGCCTACAGGAATCTACCTGAAAGATTAGTTTTCAAGTACAAGGAAGGAAAGGAGATTCAATGGCCACTTCACAGGATCCTTCAAGAAAGCCAATATGTGCTGATAAAGGTTTATTCATCATTCAAGAAGAACTTTGGATTCAATGTAACTGCAAGAAGACTTGTTCTAAAGAAGATTGAAGAACTGAGGAGTATTAGAGCTAATGATGCACTCCCAAAGACTCTAATTATTCCTTACACAGGGAGTAGAGTGCATATAAAGCCCTACTGGCTAATGGAGTTCATGAATGACAAAGGAGTTAGAATATTTTTCAGATTAGAAGACCAATTGAGCATCTCCAGCAATGAGACTCTTTTGGAAATGCAAGAAAAGCTAAATCTCTCAGAATCTGATGAACTGGAATTCCACAGACAACTCCAAAATCAGATAGAAGAAAATAACAGAAAGCTTGGAAAGAGATCCAGATCTTCAAGGAATTAGATTAATCTTCTCAGGCTAGAGGAGCACCTTGAAAATGACTGTGATCTAATCTTTGTGCATTTTGTTATTTGAAGCACTTTACAGTTTTATCTACTTACTTTTAAAGTTGTATTTTTTGGGTGTTTTGTTATCATCAAGTTTCTCTTAATTTATGGCTACAATTCCAGTAGACATAAATTGGGGGAGATTGTTATGGATTTATTGTGAACTTGATGATTGTATTAACAAAACACCTTAGTAGATTTTACTTAGTGAAAAATGTAGCACTCGACGGATAAGGAATATAGTCCCGACAGATGACTCAATATAGTCTCGACGGATGATGATTTATTATTCATCGAGTGAGTAGCTTGTGTAATAATGAGTCTGTAGCACATTTCTGCATACACCTTGTTTAGATTCTGTAGTAGCACTCAAGTAACGTTGACTTTAATTAGATATGCAGAATAGGTTGATTAATTGTACATAGATGTTGTCTTGTAATTCTGCATAAATGAAATGAAGTCAAGTGCCAGATAGCTACCCGACGGATAAACAACAATGCCACTCGACGGATGATCAACAAGGCAACCCGACGGATGATCATGTACCCGACGGATAATCAATTCAAACATTTGTTGACAGTGACAACACAGTCACATGCGTCGAGTGTATGCAAAAGGAATGTGGAAGCCTATTCAACTGGGTTTTAAAGAACAAAGAAGCATTGTCATTTCCATGCTATTATGAAAATATTCAAAGATGCTGGAATAGAGTAATGAAGCAGCATAGTAGCATAGTATTAGACTTGATAGGTTTTGTTTTATTATCTTGTCTTATTACTTTGTAATCTTTGTGATATATAAACCAAGAAGTAGCAAATAGAACAATAAGAACAAGACTAAGAACATTATCTCAGAGAAACAATTGTAAGCTGCATCCTTAGCATTTCTCTGAAAACTTAGTTGTTCATATTTGTAAGCAGCTGTGAGCTAATTTTGCTACACAGAGTTTCTTGATATAATATATATATCTCTGGTGGATACATTCAAATCCACCAGAAAGTTTTTAAAGACTTGTGTTTTTAATTACTTGTGTTTTGATTTTACTAACTTCTTATTCCGCACTTTGCAAATCAAACACTTATATATTATTAAGATAGAATATTTTATATTTTTTTTTTAAAAGTGTTCAAGAATTTTATTCAACCCCCCTTCTGTAATTCTTGTTGCATTGTTAGGGACTAACATAAAGCTTACAATTGGAGATGTCATTCATATAAAATCAAAGAGATACAACTAGAGGAGGAACCAAATTTGACATCCGGACCACAAATTGAGGTCATCGCTCAGTGCTTTAAGTTTGAGGGCAGCAACGCCCTCATCACCCTCCTTAACGGTACCCTCTTCAGCAGGGTCCTCGTCAGTTAGCAATATCTTTCGCATCCTTGCTGCTACAACGGGATGAGGGGTCCACATATTAAAACGCCTTTTTTTAGTTCTTCACGATCTTCAGTAATATTCTCCGGGTCATTGAGCATCATTGTTATAGTTCTCTCATTAGCAATCTGTTGTCTATAACATCGCAGCTCAATGATTGCATTCTGAAAGGAGTTAGAGGATGATTAGAAATTGAAATAGTAATAATGAGTCATCAGATATTTCTAAAATCAATTGATGACATTACTAAGTACATTAAAATTTTATTTTTTTGATAATGATGTATTCAGACCAGCTTATGTACGCGGATAATATATCTAAATTGCAGATAATATATTTAAATTGATGAGTACCCATTGCAATAATTAAAATAATTAAAAATTAATCCCTCATATACAAAAATAGATTATCAAACACATAAAATAATAATTCTTTCAATAATTGAAGTTAAATCGAACAATAAGCGCATCTGTTATCAATTAAAATTTTGAAAATTAAGCATACAAAGTATATAAACGAATTTAAATAATCTGATTATATATAAATAAACTCAATAAATTGAATTTAAATCGAACAATAAG
The DNA here is from genome assembly GCF_009905375.1 of Apium graveolens. Taxonomy (NCBI): domain Eukaryota; kingdom Viridiplantae; phylum Streptophyta; class Magnoliopsida; order Apiales; family Apiaceae; genus Apium; species Apium graveolens. Next base: position 32,189,739 of record NC_133651.1, read on the forward strand.
CACATCTAATATCAGTTAATTTTTTTAAAATCAAGCAGAAACCAATTCAAATAATCTGCATAAATAAACCAATCCCGTAAAATTATTTACTGTTATGGATGTGTGCTAGACATCGAACATCAAACAATTGAATTAGCTAAATAACATCAATTAATTACCAAATAATTATAATCTAAGTCGCATATATAAAATTTTTTCATCAAAAACATATATAATATAAGAGTGTATATGGATGCGTCTGCGGAGATATAGATACATACGGTGAGGAACATCCATGAAAGATTGTTACCTGGTTTGTGAACCTGACAAGAAATTTGTGCTTCCAAGGAAAAGTTTGTGATAGCTTTTTTGTGTGTTGTGGGGGTTTAAAATGTGTGTGTATATACTCAGCTGCTTGCATTTTAAAACCTTAACGAGAGAACATATGCATATTTACAAATTTTGTGGGCTCGGCCGGAAAGAAATAATACTTGATATTTTTTTTTTTAGTTGCCACATTTAGAATAAAAAATTGCCCGCTCCTAAATAGTTGTCTCATTCCTATAACAACGCATTTTTTATCAAGTTTTTTTATATTTACCTCTATATTCATATTTTCAATGTTTAACTTTATAACTAATACACGCATTTAACTCGGTATTTAATACAATAGTTATGAGTATACATGTAACTAAGTTATAAAATTTAATTTTTCTAAAATTTATGTTTTTTTTTATAATAATTAAAAAGAGACGGAGGGAGCATGATTTTACATTTAACGTGAACTTTCTAGTATCTTAATCTATTATGGTAAATTTTAAATGCTTTCATTTTAGTAATTTATTACTTTTTCCTTATAAAAGTGCTATAATAAATTACTAAAATGTTTGTCACATATATAATTAGACATCTTGGTCATGATAAAAATTTAGATATATTTGACGAGTTGGAAATTTTAAAAATAATTAGTTAATTAAACAAAAGAGAATTAAGAATAATTATTGTTGTGAATATTAGAATGATAATGATGAAAATATATATATATATATATACTAATAATATATTATCTCTAAAAAGATGGTTACTTTTCCAAAAACAGGTCCCTTTCTCCCGTTATTTTTGATAAAATTACGTGTTCGAAAAGATAGTACTACCTTTCTCCCGCTATTTTTGATTTATTTAAATTTTAGCGATTACATTGACCAAACTTTAATTATAAATTTTAAATAATTCTCTTATAATTTTCTAATCTAAAAATAATGTATCTTAGATATACTTTGTAATAGTTTAAATTTTATGATTATTTTATGTCATAATTATATATGTAATTGGTTGTCAAAATTTGATCAAAAATAATCATTAAAAGTTAAATAAAATAAGTCAAAATTATGACATGGAGTAATAAATTTCTACTGTTTTATTTAGCAAAAAAAAATTCTACTGTTTTTTATGGTCAAAAAGTTTTGATTGTGAGAAAACAGTTGACAAAGTGTTACATGCATGTAACTGCTGAAAAATAAATAATAACTTCATCGAAAAATTTTAAGAATTACTGACATCCACGCAGGTTCTTATTCGCAATCCTGGCCATTTATTTATGTATATGAAATAGTGATCGGCAAGTATTTGAACGTATTCACGTGTTTAAAGCTATTTAAGTTAAATGTAAAGTATATTTTAATAATTTAAATTTTAAAATAAATTTTGAATAAAAATTTAAATATTTAATATTTTTTCAAAAATATAAAATTTAAAAATAAATATTTCTATATGTACCTTAAAATGTGTCGTGCGAATAAATGGGTGGGCGAAGGGATTACTATTTTTGTTTCGACCAGTAGATCAGATTTTAGAGTATCTCATTTTTGTCGCAATAAATTTGACATATTCCATGTATTTTTTTCCAGATATAACTAAACATGTTTATGACTGTGGACAAACACTACATCAAGCTGTTAATGTAGTGAAATCATCAAGCTTTTAATCTAGTGAAATAACTTAGAATTCACAAAACAATGTCGATATGTCCGAGTGGTTAAGGAGACAGACTTGAAATCTGTTGGGTTCGCCCGCGCAGGTTCGAACCTTGCTGTCGACGTTTTACTACTATTTTACAAGTTGTAACAGCCTAACGATGAGAGATGCGTAAAATGTCCACCGGGCCGGGTTTTGATCGGGCCTTAAAAAGCCCGGGCTTTGACTTTGACCATGTCGGGCTGAGCCGAGGTTTCCGAAAATGTTAGAGCCCGTTTGGGCCCTCGAGATGGGTCTAAGTGGGCTTTTTTTTCGGGCCGGATCGGATCGGGCCGGGCTTTTTTCTAATTTAAATCGGATCGAGTATTATTAGAGATTCCGAAGAATACATGTGTTAGCAACTAGATCATCGTAAAAATGTATTAGTTTACATGGAATATTTTATGAAAACATTACTTCGTTCAAAACATTTAAATTCGGCAAAAAATAAACATGTTTATAGAATAATATGTTTTATCATTGTCATGATAACAATTATATTCAAATATATATAGTATACTTATTATATCTTTTTTCATTATTTATGCAACGAAGTATATAAATAATATTATTAATCACAAATATGTAAATATATATGTGTTTAAAGTATTATTTATATTTATAGTAAATGTGAATTTATAAATATATAAAAAAATATATTAGAATAATCAGATTATAACCGGGTTTTTTCGGGTTTTTAATCGGGTCGGGCCGGGCCGAAGCCCGGGCTTTTAACAGGGCCGGGCCGGCCTGGTCTTTGCCTAAAAATATAGGGCCCGTCGAGGGCCGGGACCGGGCCGGGCTTGACCCCGGGTTTTGACCGGAGCCGGGCTTTGAATGGAGCCGAGCTTGACTGGGTTTTGACCGGATCGGGCCGGGACAGATTTTCGGGCCCGGGTTTTTTGAGCATCTCTAAACAAAGTCCTTCCTCTACTTATCGAGAGAATATAGATATGATCATAACTCCTACAAATTCAAATTTGAAAAAAAAAAGTGAAATCATAATGAGAACGTGGGTGGTAGTTATATAATCCCGATTTAATCTCATCTTAATTAACATTCTAATGACAAGGATTTAAACCAGTTTAAACCCCCTACGTTATTGTTAGTCTTTAATCAAGCGTGTTTATGTAATGGGAAAAAGAAAGAGAGAGGATAACATGAAAACATCAAAAGAAGAAAAACACAGAGTACTTAACGAGAAGTTAAAAGAGCTTGAACAGCATCATTACTGGAATTACTACTCTAGTAAACTGTGTGCACTATGTTTGATTAACAGGTCGCCGAGGAAACTAATGTCTTCTCTACAGACAAAACATTCGAGGTCTTTGTCGCCGGACGAGGAGAACTCGTTATCATCGAAAGAATGCAGCAGTGTTTGTTCGGATTGTTTTGAGAACGAAGAAGAAGAAGAAGAAGTGAGATCTGTTGTATTGTCATCTGCTTCTGTTCATAGTGATACTTGTTATAATGAGAACAATGATGATGGGATTAATAAAATTTACGAGGAAGAAAAGGAATTGGAGATTAAAAAAGGGCCTGGAGAAATGATCAATGGAACTGGTACTAATGTGAAGAATGCAGAAAAGATTAGAAATTTGGGCTGGGAATTTTCTATTTCAATTGTTGTAGCAGTGTTGATAATCGGGCTTGTAAGTGCTGTTATGTTTTCAGTAAATGCTATTTGGAATGTAGATCAAGATCTTGATCAGCTGTTTCTACCACCAACATGACACTTTCTTTTAAAATTCATAACTTTTCTTGGTGTTTTAACGTTTCTTTACTGAGTTGGTAAACATCATGTTTTGTATATTCATCATAACTGCATCAGGATGCCATACTGCGGTTAACTGATATATCTTTCGATTAAATTTACCGATTGTGTTATGTTACATATATAATTCTCGATTAAATATAAATGTAAGAGTATATAAATGTGAGAGCATATAGGCGGGTCCTGACCTAGTGCAAACCGTGTTGTCACCCCATGTCTATCAAGATTAGGGACTCAAGTTTTGTTCAATATATATTTAGGCCCACCAGGAATTTATTTATTGTCAGCACATCAGAAATGTTATGTAAAATCCGTTTGTTGATGAGAAACGAAATAAAAAACAGTGCAAAGTATACGAGAATTTTCTGTAAAAAACAAAATGCAAGTCTGATCTGTTTCTTGAAGTCTGAGATGCTTGACCCCAAATCATTCCCTAAGGGCTGAAAATGGAGAGGCCCAAAATAAAGAGGTCATATCAGTTTGTAGAACATGATGGTGTTCACTGTTCAATACGCTCCAAGTAATATTTGTGATTTGGTAAGCAGAATGATGGTCGTCCAGTCGTCTATATCCAGTAAACAAACAAAACTAGGACCGTACTCCATACAAAATGGACGCACATTCTGATGTAGGAGATAGAAAGTGCAACTTGTAATTTGGCATTTTTCTTTTTAAAAATATTGTGCAAAATTATTTATATCGCAGTTGTATTTAATTATGATATTTTAAAGTTCAGATGATTGTTAATGTGATGTCGGAATTTGGACCCCGGCTCTTCTCAGATTCTAGTCTTTTTAAAAATTTGTTCTTCTGTTTGTGTATTACAAATTAAAAAATATAAAATCTTATTAGAGATTTATTCTTAACACTTTACAATTTTTCTGTGACATCTAAAAATTTTAAATAAATCGATCATTTGTTGTTAAATTCTCAAACTTTAAACCTACAGTAACTCTGTTGTTTGAGACCAGAACTTTACGGACTTATCATCACAAAATCCTAAATTTGATTTCACTTAAATGTACGAATTTAAGTAGGGGTCACGGTGGTGGATATTATGTTAGCTCTTTTCACGATTAATCGAGAATTAGTCGAGGTGCGTATAAGCGGGTCTAAACATCTAATTATAAAAATAAACAAAAATACAAAAAAAAATAAACTGAAAACTGTTTCATAGGTTAAAAAATGGGGGACGACAGAATGCTATTTCTTTATGCCTTCCTGATTGGGATAATCCACTTCCGGCACCTTATAATCACTGTTTTAAAAATTAATAACTCGGCCAAGTAATCGATCCCGATTACTCATTTTTAACCCCTCGTTTGATCCGTATTGCGAGTAATGGAGTGTAAATTTTTTTCGTAAAAGATAGGTCAAAATTCGAGTTTGACTCGTGAGTACTCGGAGACTCGAAGTCAAAGTCATGTTTGACTTTCTCAATTTTTAACAAATTTGAAAATTTATATGATGTCATTAACTATTAAAATTTATTTAATAATTTTGTTAAAATTATCAAACGAATCATTTTTACTTGAACTCGTCCGCCCCTTATTGAAAAATGGAAAACCGGATTAGTTTTATTATTATTAATGTGTTTTTTAATTAATACTATTATAAATAACTAAGAAAATGATATACGATTCATTGTTAGAATAATCATTTCGAGTACTCTCTCATTTTTTTAGGAATAAAATCGAGTTGAACCGATTTCCGATTTTTACAAAAGGCTTCTAATTCATCGTTCTTCTAATCTTCCGCCCACTATCAAGTTTTGGACGAAACAAACAAATCTACGTACTTGTTGATAAAAATAAATCCCTCATTTAAAAAAGTGATTTAAATTTTAAAGCTCCAAATTATTGCTTCCTGTCAATTTAAACTGATTGTGAAGAACTTTTATATTTCATTACTGACCACTTTGAAACAAATAATTCAATTTTTCTGTCGTCCAATAGCATTTTTGATAGATAAGTGAGACATGCAAAATAGAGAAAATAACAAAATTATTGAGGACTGTGAATGATAGAGGAGGAAGGTATACAATGATTACTAACAACAATGGGCAAATGGGCCAGTTTGATATATCTATTGATCATAGAGACCACGTATTCTAAGTTATCCTCCCTTTAGAGTTTTTTATTTCTAGAAACTTCCAAACACTATATACCAATTATACTAGTGAGTATGATACCCTGATGATGATGCATTAGGGACTGGTAATAGCATAATTTTATGGGCCCAGTGAAAAATTAATAATAAATCATCAAATAAAGCATTTGTTGTTTGTTGTCCGAAGCAGTTTTAGTGTATTTTTATATATATATAAAATCCTCGTACCCCAAACAAGAGGCCACATATTTTAAACTTGTTATGCCGGCTTTCGGCCATGGGCCTAAACAGGTCCCTATAGGTGTACTGAATAGCTGGACTCTCGCGTGTGGGCTAGAACTATGGATTAATAAGACTTGGGCCGCTGCATGCGAGCTGGACTCGTGACATGCGAGCTGGGCTCGTGACATACGAGTTGGGCTCACATTTGCCATCTGGGCTCTCATATGCGAGTTGGGCTCAGGTGCCTTCAAGCGAAGTGGGCTCAGATGCCTACACGCGGGCAGGGCTCAGGTGCCCACACGCGGGCCGGGCTCAGGTGCCCACACGCGGGCTGGGCCCATGAGCCCACATCTTATAAAGACAGAGGTAACATTGTATTTATTAATTAAAAAGGAAGGCGGTGCGGGCCGAGGTGACCAGGCCGGCTCGCATCAAAGGACTTTGTGTGCAACATGGAAAGTGACTCATAGATGACTAAGTTGCTCGTAAATTTCGGGGCCGACACGGGTTATTCCTACAATTACGGGAAGAAATGCGGAGATGCCGCGAGATTGTAGGAAGCGTGTGGAGCCGGTCGAGATTTACGTGACTAATTGGCTGAAGGCCTGACTTTATCGTGGGCTTGGGCTGCGCGGGTTGGAGAACCCTAACCCTAGCCTACGTGACTTGTTCCCCAAGAACTACGTAAGGCTTGATCCCTATAAATAGGGTACGTAGGCACTTGTATGAGACATGAGTCGACACTTGACAGAGAATAACAAACCCTATTCTTTCTTAAGGAGTCAACATACGAGCTCAGCCACCACCATACATAACCTTCCTCCGCTTTCAAACATCGCCCTTGATCCTTGTTCCACTTATTAACCTCCAAAACACTGTTATACGAAATTCTCCCTATAACAAAACTTTTATATGATATTTAGCTAGAAACTTGTGCAAGAGACATATTTATATTTCTAATGAAAAACATGTGTTTGTGAATTAATGGTCTTTTACATGTGTTTGTGAACTTTTGTGAACTACAAGCTCAGCCACCACCAAACAACCTTTCTCCGCCCTCAAACACAGTCCTTGATCTTTTTTCCGCCCATTCACCTCTACAACACTGTTATATGAAATTCTCCCTATAACAATTGGCGCTAGAAGGAGGGGGTCGCTCATCTTAGGGGGAAAGATGACCAAAGAAAGCAAACAAGCGGCGACACCAGGAAGCGGAGGCAAGAAGAAGGACCATAACGAGGTCGAGCACACGCCCCTAGAGAATCAGGCGCCACCTCCACCAATTGCAACTGTGAACGGGCAGGCGGTCATGAAATATCTCGAAGGGCTGGCCGATCAGATGAATCAGATCAACGCCCGAATGTCAAGGGTAGAAAGAAGTTCGGTCCAGAACGCCAAGCGTAAGGCGCGCCGCCTCAAGGTCTCTCAGCGTAGCTAGAAGGGCAAAGGTCCTCAGAAGAAGCTGATCCACTATTTTGATGACGTGGCAACCGAGACCAAGCAGAAAAAATAAACATCACGCGAAAAGGAAGATATACCCCGAGGCCATGATGAGCGGGGCAGCCAGATCTCAACGAGATCGGGGCAGAAGCTAGCTTCATCTGAGGCAAGGTCGACTAGCGTGCTACACCGAGTGGGTAAAAAACTAAATGAGCACGACCTCAGGCTCAAACTAGAAAATTGCAAGAAGGAGAGAGAAGAGAAAGAGCCCGTGGATCAGAGAGGCTCGAAAAGAGAACGGGCAGCGACCCCTCCGGAAAGACGTCAACACACCTCGCCCAGAAGAGAGGAGCGACGTAGGCGCAGAGACAATCGGGAAGAGGGATCTCAAACGCGAGCCGGAGGTAGGGGACGCCGCGAGCGACCTCAGGGCTCACACCATTCGAGTAACGCGGGTGATGACAAAGAAGGAGAAGTTGTTAGAATAAGGGACCTAAGAAGGATCTTGGATGATATAGAGCGAGAGAAGAGGGGGCCCTCGGCCTCAGCTGCCCCTTCCCCGTTTACGGCTGCTATCCGATCATCCCCCTACCTCGGGTGTTTAGGCACAACCCCGACCTTCTATTCAACGGCGAGGCCGACCCGACGGAATACCTTATACAATTTAACACAGAGATGGAAGTCTATCAGGTGCCAGAGATGACCCGCTGCAGACTCTTCGCGGCATCACTCAGAGATAGTGCCCAACAATGGTTCTCCAAGTTGGGACCGGCTAGCATAAGAACGTGGAGGCAATTGGAGGACTTGTTCGTCAGACAATTTCAGTCCACCCTCCACTACTCACCTCCTGTGGCCACGTTAGCCAACATCAAGCAAAGGGAGGGGGAGCCCCTGGCAGAATACTTTCGTCGGTTCAACGCCGAAGTTCCCAAGGTGAGGGGGGCCAGTGAGGAAACCATCAAGAATTTCTTGATAGCAGGGTTGAAAGAAGGATCAAAATTCTATAAGAGCCTCCAAGCAAGTGAGCCAAGAACCTTGGCTGAGTTCTATGAGCAAGCTGAACCCTTTAAGAGGGTAGAGAAGTCGATGAGAGAGCTGAAAATCAGCGAGAGCTATCGAGACAAGAGGGACCGATCCTCGAGCCCTGACGAGAGGAGAAAGACATATCGACGTAGTTCAAGCCCCAAAAAGTCTGCCCGAGGTAAAGAAACAACTAAAGATTCAGGGAAACCTTATACGAGCAAATGGCAGACACACACCCCTCTGTTAGCCTCTATTGACCACATATACGCTATCTATGCTGGGACGGGGGTATTCAGAAAGGCAACCCCTCTCACAGACTATAATAAGAGGGATACTTCGAAGTATTATGCGTACCATGAGGCCACGGGGCATGATACAGCTAATTGCAGACAATTGAAGGACGATATTGAGACATTGATAAAACAAGGAAAGCTTACAGAATGGGTCGTCAAGGAGGTTCGGAGGCACAAAACTGATTATCATTCCGTCCCTCCTCCGCCCCCGGAAGATAAAGAGAGGGTAACTCGGGCCGGAAGCATTCACATCATTCTAGGCGGGTCTCACATTGGTGGAGACAGCCAGAAGGCGATGAACATGTATGCCCGAGAAGCAAAGGACAAGCCCCTCACCAACGTCAACCATTTGAGCCAAAGGCCCCTAGAGCTCTTTGAAAGGGAGGCTGACGACATCGTGTTTAGGGAGAGCGATGCCACATGGGTACATTACCCTCATACAGATGTCTTAGTCATAAAAATGAAGATTGGTACGGTGAATGTTCACCGGGCAATGGTGGATACCGGGAGCTCAGCTGATGTGTTAACTTATGATGCATACAAGAAGCTAGGACTGCTGGATAGGGAGCTAACCTCAACAGGGGGACACTTTTACGGGTTCACGGGAAACTCGATCGGGGTAAAAGGGACAATTCGGCTCCCGATGACCATAGGAGAAGAGGCTTATGTGGCCACCCAGGTCGCTACGTTTACAGTAGTAGATCAGCCTTGTGCCTACAATGTTATAGTGGGAAGACCCCTTATGAGGGAAATGAGGATGATGACCTCAATCCAACACATGACGGTGAAATTCCCAACCCCTACGGGGGTCGGCTTCCTGAAAAGCTGTCAATATGAATCAAGGGTCTGTTACAACCAGACACTCAGGGCAGCCGAGTCAGGGAATGCCTCAAGGGAGATAGCTGAAGCAGGTGAGTGCGACGTCCCCATAGAAGAGGCAGAGGGCAGGAAAAGAATACGTCCCGAGGGCCACGAGACTTGTAATTTGATTTTAATTGAGGAGTTGCCCGAGAACTACCTCGAGCACATGGGGATTCAGGTGGAACCGCGCCTAGGGGCCTTGCTAATGGAAGCCTCTCAGCCCATCATGTTGATACAAGAGGGGATTGTGGAGGAAGCAAGTGATGAAGAAGAGAGCCCAGAAGAAATCGCTGCAAGACTTAGGAGAGGGAAGTGGGCACGTCAAGAAACAACAATAACTATGGACCTGCCCAACGGAATCACTCGCACTGTAACCGCGACCTCTAAACGCTTGATAAATCCGGCCCGAGCTCACCAGCCCGAGCTCGAGGATACGAAAGGTTTGACAATCACGGAAATAGGAAAATCTAGAGAGGCTCGAGCAGATTTAGACCCGAGAATGCCCCCAATGGTCGAGAGGGCTGGGGCCGCAGAGGACACAATCCCGATCTTGGTAGACCCAAATGATCCCTCCAAGGTACTCAGAATAGGCTCTAACCTAAGTCCTGACTTAAGAGAGGATCTAGCCCGCTTCCTGAGGGAGAATTTGGATGTCTTTGCATGGTCACATTCTGATATGATAGGGATTGACCCAAATGTCATGTGCCACCGGCTCAACTTGGACCCGAAAAAGAAGGGGGTTAGGCAGAAGAGACGGCCGATTAGTGGAGAGAGGGCAAATGCCCTCAGAGAAGAAATGGATAGATTAATGGAGGCAGGACTTGTGAGAGAAGCCTTCTAACCCATGTGGCTGGCCAACCCCGTGCTTGTCAAGAAGCCCAATGGCAAGTGGAGGACATGTGTAGACTTCACCGACCTGAACAAAGCTTGCCCGAAGGACAGCTTTCCTCTACCCCGAATCGACCAGCTGGTTGATTCCACGGCTGGGCACGCATTGCTTAGCTTTATGGATGCTTATTCGGGATATAACCAAATCCTCATGTATGGGCCAGATCAGGAGCACACCTCCTTTATTACTGATCGGGGCCTCTACTGTTACATCGGGATGCCCTTCGGACTCCTTAATGCGGGGGCAACCTATCAGAGGCTGGTGAATAAGATGTTCAAACATCAGTTGGGGAAGACTATGGAGGCCTATATAGATGACATGCTGGTGAAGTCGAAAGAAGCAAGGGATCATGTCCGCCACCTAGCAGAAATGTTCCAGATCCTAAGGGAGTACAGAATGAAGCTCAACCCCCAGAAATGTGTGTTTGGGGTCGAATCGGGGAAGTTTTTGGGATTTATTGTCAACCATAAAGGCATTGAGGCCAACCCAACCAAGATACGAGACCTACTCGAGATGAGATCCCCTCGACGGGTGAAGGATGTTCAAAGCTTAACTGGACGAGTGGCTGCCTTGAACCGCTTCGTCTCAAAATCCTCCGATAAATGCCAAGAGTTCTTCAAAGCAATTAAAAGAGTGGGGAGGAATTTTAAGTGGACAGAAGAATGCGAGAAAGCCTTTCAGAACATAAAGAAGCATCTCAGCAGCCCTCCAATGTTGTCCAACCCAAAGGCAGGAGAAACTTTGATCCTATACTTGGTTGTCTCCGACTTTGCAATAAGTGCGGTATTAGTCCGAGAGGAGGATGGTGTCCAGCTCCCGGTATATTATGTGAGTAAAAGGCTAGCCAGTGCCGAGACTCGATACACAAGCCTCGAAAAGCTAACATATGCTCTGATCCTGGCCTCCCGAAAGCTCAGGCCCTATTTTCAGGCACACAAGATAGAGGTGCGAACCTCCTACCCCCTCAGACAAGTGATGCACAAACCAGAGTCTTCTGGTCGAATGTTGAAATGGACGGTGGAGCTCGGCCAATTCGAAGTGGATTATAAGCCAAGGACCGCAATCAAAGGTCAAACCCTGACCGATTTTGTGCTAGAATTTCCTCCATATCAGGAAGTGGAGCCGGGAGCCCTTGTGGTCATACCTAGCACAGAGGAAGTTGGGCTGGAGAGCCAAAATAGTGCCCCATGGTGGAGCCTATTTGTGGATGGAGCCTCTAACGGTGATGGAGCAGGAGCTGGAATTGAGCTAATCAGCCCAGAGGCGCACAAGATCAGACGTGCGACCCATCTGGCCTTTCATGCAACCAACAATGATGCTGAGTATGAGGCCCTGATCAACGGTCTCAAGCTAGCTTTGGAAATGAAGGTGGAGAATTTAAATGTGTTTAGTGACTCCATGATTGTGGTCTATCAGATAAACGGGGGGTATCAAGCTCAGGGGCCGAGAACAGAGCTTTACATGAAGTGTGCACAGAGGATAATCGCGAGGTTCAACGAGGTGAGGCTGAAACTAATCCCGCGTTGGCAGAATGAAGGCGTGGACGAGCTAGCTAAGCTCGGCTCACGCCGCGAAACCACTTTGATAGGGACCGTGCCCCTTGATATACAAAGGCAACCTAGTGTGCCCGAGCACGAGGTGGGCAGCCTCAGTAATGAGCTCGGCCCCACGTGGATGACACCTATTCTAGCATACATAAAAGAAGGTTCACTTCCGGACAAAAAGGATGAGGCACGGAGGATAAAATACAAAGCAGCCCGCTATGTGATATACGATGGGATTCTATACAAAAGAGGGTTCAGTGTGCCTCTCCTCAAATGCATAGATGGGGATGAATGCAACTACATCTTAAGGGAAGTACACGAGGGCATTTGTGGCAATCACTCGGGGGTAGCTCTCTAGCTCAGAAAATCCTCCGTCAAGGCTACTACTGGCCAACGCTGAAAAAAGACGCCTTTGAATTCTCCTGAGCTTGTGATAAGTGTCAGCGATATGCCAATTATTACAACATCCCCGTGGCCTCTCTCACATCCCTCATGAGCCCCTGGCCCTTCTCCATGTGGGGAATTAATCTGATTGGGGAACTCCCGAAGGCCAAGGGAGGCGTCAAGTATGCGGTGGTTGCGGTAGACTATTTCACTAAGTGGGCAGAGGCCGAGCCCCTAGTCACCATCACAGCAAAAAAGCTCAGGGAGTTTGTACACAGTGCTATTGTGTGCCGCTATGGCATCCCTTACAAGCTGATATCTGACAATGGGAAATAATTTGATAGCAAGGAAATGCGAGAGTTTTGTGAGCAGCTGGGGATTCAGAAGAGCTTTAGCGCAGTCTGCCACCCCCAGAGTAATGGGCAGACGGAGGCTGTTAATAAAATCATTAAACATACCTTGAAGGAAAAGCTTGAAGAGAAGAAAGGAGCATGGCCAGAGGAGCTCACCCAGGTCCTATGGTCTTACAACACTACACCCCGAACCACAACTGGAGAGACCCTTTTCTCTCTGGTGTATGGGTGTGAAGCTATGGTACCCGTTGAAGTGGGAGCAGGATCTTTTCGAAGGGACAACTATGACTCAGAGGCAAATGAGGTCAATCATCGGCTTTATTTGGACATGATCGAAGAAACTCGAGAAAATGCTCAGATCAGGATAGCGGCATATCAGTAGAGGACAGCTAGGCATTACAACAGTAAGGTTCGAGCCCGAACTTTCAAGGTGGGAGATTTGGTTCTGCGCCGGGTCATGCCAAACACCAAGGTGGTGGGTCACAATGTCCTTGGAGCGAATTGGGAAGGCCCTTACAAGATAAAGTCGGTGCTCTGGGAAGGAACCTATCACCTCAATGATATGCAAGACAAGTTGATCCCGAGAGCCTGGAACGCGGAACACCTCCGCAAGTATTATCAGTAATATTATTCTTTCCAGACTTAGTATTATCTTAAAATATTCCTAAGTCTCGGGGGGTAGTGCCATATAGGTGCCTCTCTGAGACCACAAGCATGTACTCCTTTCACTTCCCATTATCTATGAATAAATGATTTTTGATATTTTAACTATTGTTAACAGATTAAATACCCAGCAGGGGAGCCCATCCTTGGGAACCCATGCGAGGACAGAACGATCGTTTTATTAACATGTTAAAATCACAAGCCAGGCCGGGCCCCGGCCCGCTTGACAACGAGTACCAGAAATGAGCTGGGTCATGGCCCGCTTTGAAAGATATGAGCACACAGCAGATAAAAGATGAGGATAAAAAAAAGGTATAGGCCCGCGATGCGAGCCCATACTCTAGCTCGCAGGACTACAAATGCGACCCAGGGAGTCCAGCCCTCCATCAAACATAGCCAGGGTCGCATAATGCGAGGAGTAGACACATGAACAAAATGCGAGCTCCTAGGCCCGGCCCGCTAATGCGAGAACACTTACAGCACCTGCGAGTTAGTAATGAGGCCTGGTTTTTAATTGAATATAAATACGAGCTGATTAACTAGGCTCGCTGTGAAGGTGTAATACTCGCCATACGCGGCCGGGGTTATGATAACTCTTCGTCAGTAGAGGCATGATAAGTTTACACAAAAGTAAGGAAACTGGCTAGCACAGTAAAGATGAGTACGGGCACACAAGACTTAAAAATTTAATATAAACAAAAGTTAAATAAGTTAGGCCCCGAGGCAGAATACTTTAAATACAAACGCGAAGCAAAGAGGATGCCCACCTACCCAGTCAAAAGTCTAGTTTCAAGATAAAATTAAGTCTAAGGGTTATCAACCTCTTTCTCTCGAGCTTCATCAGCCACGACCCGGGCCTGCTCAGCTGTGAGTCGGGCCTCCTCGGTAATCTGGGCATCCCGCTCCATCTCCAGCTTCAGTTTCTCGGCATGTCTAGCTGTGCTCGCACCCAGAGCCGCCCAATCGAAGTCAGGAACCTTCTTCATAAATACTTTCATAAAATTCCTGGCCCCCAGGTTCCTAGCATCAGCGAGGGCGGCCTCACGACCATCGGTCAGGGCAGAAACTGATCTCTCCAGCTCGAGCACCCTCTCCTCGAGGGCATCCTTCTCCTTCTTCCACGCCTCAGCAGCCAGGTCATGAGCTTCCGTCTGCTCCCTTAGGGCCTTGTCGTGAGCAGCGTTCAGGTTAATTATCTTCTGATTATAGTTGTTCACCAGCGTAACTTTCTCTTGCCCGTGCTCAGCGACCTTACTCTGAAAGGATTTGACTTTAGACTCGAGCTTTGTGTTGGTCTAGCTGAGGGCTCGCATCTCTCGAGCCTTAGACAGCTGACGATAGTAAACTTCGTCCACAGCTCGAGACAGTGCATCCTGGTTGACCTCGAGAGCAGAAGAAGACCAACCCTTTACATCCTGCTCGCTGATGTGACCTTAAGCGAGCCGGCCGAATGTGGTCGCAACCATGCTGGCAGAAGAAGAGGTGGGAAGATGAGCATCAGATGGAATAATCTTTTTTGGGTCGGGCTCGCCAGTTTTTCCCTCTTTATGGCCTCTATGCCTTTTTAGCCGAGGAGAAGGCCCCGAGCCCCTGAGATGCTCAGTCAGAGTAGTCATGCGGGTCGGAGGGTTAGCTTGAGAGCGAGCCACTATGGTCGCAGCTGCGGGCTGAACTGGGCCCGAAGTCGCAGCTTGCTCAGCCTCTTCCATGAAGGGGATAGGGGAGATGGCCATTTCTGAAAAAGAAAACAATGAAGAAAAAGATTAGTAACAGCGAGATGCAATACAAAGAAGTAATGCGAGCTAGATAAAAAATGCGGAAAATTAAGGTGCAATGTGAAGTGATGCATGCAGGAAGTGTAAACACGCAAGCCCACGAGCTCGCGCTCGCGAGTAGACAGGCCCGCAAATGCGGGCCCGATATTCTTACCCTTTCTGGCTCTCTTCTTAGATTTCTTCTTTTGAGGAGTCAGCCTCACTCCTTCTTTCAAAAACCCACACGCGACCAGGTTCGAGGTCGTTATGAGCTTTCGAATATCCATGTTTGCCTTAGGAAGATCTAGCAGGCTATTTGCATTTATTTTTTCTTGTCCCACAAGGACAGTGCGAGGCGGGGTGGCTGAAGATAAAAAAACATTTCTTGTTAAAAGAAGGAATTATGGTAGAAAAAATGAGAGCGGCCAGGGAAGACTTACATGGATTGTAATAAAAATGAGTCTGGACTCGAGGCACCTCGTGGATGTATAAATAGGGGCTCTTCCACTTCCCTGAGTTGCTCGACCCGTTGTGAATGAGATTCTTCTTGTTGAAGCACGGCCAGACAGAGAAGTAGAAATATCCAAAGTCATTGGGAGAATGCTTTAGATTAAGGAAGTAGCCCAACTGCCTCGCTGTTAGAGGAGGAAACCCACATTTACTGTACATGATATACAAGGCAAGGGCGGCCCGGTATCCATTCGGTTTAATCTGCAGAGGTGCGAGCTGGTAGTACTCGCAGACATCCTTGATGAAGGGATGAAGAGGAGAAGAGATGCCTAGCCTCAGAAGGAAGGTAGACAAGACCATGCGAGGCACCCTGCCTCCATTCTCTGGATGGTTAAATCTGTAGCACCTCATATGAGGCAGGGGCAAGACAACATGGCCCTCGAGCTGGAACTGCTCAATATGCTCGGCCAGATATTTCTGAGTCAACGAGGTAGACAGGTCGCGGCAAGCGAGCACCTTAACCTCCTCGTTGACAGTCGAGCTCTCCTCCCCATCAGGAATGATTTGCCTCTTAAAAACAATTTCACCCTCCAGCTCGGGCTGGGCAGGAGGCACATAAGGCTCAGGAGAGGCCGCGGGGATGTAGTTATAGTTACAAATCTTGTACTGACTTGTAACATCTGCCACCTCCTCGCTCTGAGGAGAGTCATAGGACCAGTGTGAGCCGTCCTCTTCACCCTCGAGCCCCAAGATGAGGTATTCAGCAGCTATGGGCTCTTTTCCTTTCCTCCTGGTGTCATAGTACGCACTCCCCAGATCGCTGTCAGTAGACTCTGAGTCAAGGTGAATGTGGTCGAGGTTGTTAGCTGTTGCTTGCCTCAGACGGGCTGCCCTCTCTTCAGCCATTTCTCTTAAAATCTCCTCAGCTCGTTCTTTGTCCAGAGGAGCGGGCTTGCGGTTAAAAAGTTCCTCCACCCCGAGGGAGGCTGGTATTTTGGAGAGGTCCACGGGCCTGTTTTTTCAATCATACATGTTCTTCTCCCTGGTGTAATCTTCAGGATTAGGGTCAAGGTGAATATCCAGCGAGCCGGATCCTGCTGCTCGCATCGAGTTCTCAACTCTGGCAATCTTCAAAGCCCCTTGAGGGGTGATAGCTGAGCCAGGAGAGATGGATTGGCTAAGACGACCAGAAAGAGAAGTCAGCTCGCGTTGGAAGTCCTTTGAGCCTCGCTGCTCAGGAGGATATTGGTTTAATGGAGACGGAGTGGCTGAAGAATGAACTGGGCTGGCGGAGGTGCGAGCCGGGCTCGAGGAAGAGCGAGACGATCCATAGGAGCGGGCTGAAGACGCACTCGACATCTGTAAAAGATGGTGAAAATTAGTGTGTGGCCCTAAAAAGAAAACAAAACCAGGTATGGGGTCGCACCTAAGTGTCCTCACATCTCACACGGGATCGCGCCTAAGTATCTAAGCAAGTAGACGGGCTCGTATCGCATGTTGTGGTTGTGTGTGAGCTCGCATCAAACAGGTGGTGTGTGCTCGCATGGTGCACATGAACAAGTATGAATGTAAATGGGCTCGAATCGAAGAATACCTATTAGAGAGGTGTATGAAGATCCTGATGAATCTGTGCCGGGAGAATATCGCCGCCGGTAGACGGTTCTTGTGGAGATTATGATCTTCACTGTGGTAGATCCTTGAGCAAAATCAGCAGCAATTCGAGAAGTGTTTTTGGAAATGTGAGAAATGAATTGAAATCTCACATATTTATAGGAGATATGAGAGAGAAAAGGCAAGCGACACGTGTCACCATCTCAGAAGATGACACGAATCCCCACGCCAGCTGTCCAACGGCTAACAAAATGAATGCTAAAATGAAAGGCATGCGAGGCGAGGCACGCGAGGAAGTTTGGTGCGGCCTGTGGACTCGCACCTGCGAGGCCATAAAAGACTAGAAAATTCCTAGCCTTAAAAAATGCGACCAGGAATTTTGGGGTAGTTGTTATGCCCGCTTTCGGCCATGGGCCCTAAACAGATCCCTGTAGGTGCACTGAATAGCTTGACTCTCGCGTGTGGGCTAGAACTATGGATTAATATGACTTGGGCCACTGCATGCGAGCTGGGCTCATGACATGCGAGCTGGGCTCGTGACATGCGAGTTGGGCTCGTGACATGCGAGCTGAGCTCGTGACATACGAGCTGGGCTCACGTTTGCCATCTGGGCTCTCATATGCGAGTTGGGCTCAGGTGCCTTCAAGCGAAGTGGGCTCAGATGCCTACACGCGGGCTGGGCTCAGGTGCCCACACGCGGGCCGGGCTCAGGTGCCTACACGCGGGCTGGGCCCATGAGCCCACATCTTATAAAGACAGAGGTAACATTGTATTTATTAATTAAAAAGGAAGGCGGTGCGGGCCGAGGTGACCAGGCCGGCTCGCATCAAAGGACTTTGTGTGCAACATGGAAAGTGACTCATAGATGACTAAGTTGCTCGTAAATTTCGGGGCCGACACGGGTTATTCCTACAATTACGGGAAGAAATGCGGAGATGCCGCGAGATTGTAGGAAGCGTGTGGAGCCGGTCGAGATTTACGTGACTAATTGGCTGAAGGCCTGACTTTATCGTGGGCTTGGGCTGCGCGGGTTGGAGAACCCTAATCCTAGCCTACGTGATTTGTTCCCCAAGAACTACGTAAGGCTTGATCCCTATAAATAGGGTACGTAGGCACTTGTATGAGACATGAGTCGACACTTGACAGAGAATAACAAACCCTATTCTTTCTTAAGGAGTCAATATACGAGCTCAGCCACCACCATATATAACCTTCCTCCGCTTTCAAACATCGCCCTTGATCCTTGTTCCACTTATTAACCTCCAAAACACTATTATACAAAATTCTCCGATTAACAAAATTTTTATATGATATTTAGCTAGAAACTTGTGCAAGAGACATATTTATATTTTTAATGAAAAACATGTGTCTGTGAATTATTGATCTTTTACATGTATTGAAGAACTTTAAGCGCAAGATATCCTTAATCACGTTTACTAATAAATTCAAGGGGTATAATTAGGCTTAACAATGGTAATATATCTCAGTGTCATTTCACTAAAAAACAATAGAACTGAAAAGCCCATGCATATCTTGTTGAATCAGGGCCAACAATTCCCGTATCAGCTCACCGTGTTTATAGAATTCGGCCAATATTTTAATAATCATCAATAAATTGCTTAAAAATATTTGATCGATAATTAATAAATTATTCAATTTTTTAAAAATTATTCAATAAATTATAAATTTATACCTCTACTGAAATAGTTTCAATTTTCGAAATCAGTAATTATGTTTAAAGCAAAGGCGTAAAATGAGTCAAATCATCTGTGAGCTCGAGTTCGACTCGTAAAATTCGAATTCGGCTCAGTAATAATCTAGCCGAATTCGATCAAGAGCTTTTCGAATTATTTACCGAGCCGAACTCAAATTTCAAATTAATTGGTTTATAAAATTCGCGAGCCTTATCCTCTATCGAGCATTTATTATTTTTTTATTTTTTTATCATAAGTATATTTTTATATAAATAACGAATATTTTTATTTATATTCTTAGAGCATATCGAATAATTTACGAACCAAATTTTAAATTTTAAATTAAAAATTTGATCGAACTTCGATTCAAGTCAAGCATAACAATGTTCGACTCGACTCCGCTCGAGCAGAGCATAACCTCACACCCCACTTTAGTCTATCTAATTCTTTTCTTTGTCTGCCCGCAAAGAAGTCCCGGCTTATGCGAGTTACGCGCACAACTACCCTTACTTATTATGACAAAGACAATTCAAAAAAATATGATAAAATTTTAATTAATGAAATTGACTTTCTTGCACAACAAAATAAAATGAGAATTGGCCATTAATGAAGAACACTGTTTGTGCTGTCCTCGTCGAGTGATGAATAGAGAACTCAAAAAAATAAACTATGATCCGATCCAAACATAAAAAATCTAGATTACATATTGCCCAGATCAATACGGCGTAAAAAAAACTCCCTCATTCCCACCGGATGGTTTACGTAATTTTCAGCACGTTTTTTAATACTCGTTTAAAATATATTTTTATAATATATTTTTTTTAAAAAAAAAATCGAAAAAAAATTTTATGTTTAAACTTTTATTTAAAAAAAATTAAAAAATATTATGATACTATACTTTATTAAAATCTTAAAATACGTGTAAATATAATAGGTAAACTACCCCGCGGACGGAGACGAAGGGAGTAGTAACGCTATTTTAGTGTAAACAGTTAGTGCAGTCGGCAGCGTGGAATGTCTTAAGCAAGTATACAAAATTTGTATAATTACTATTTATGTTCGTGTACAAATAAACAACTATATAATCTTAGTTCCTCGACTTGAAAACTGAAGATGGAAACAATTCGTTTTGTTTGATTGAACGAAATACTCACAATCTCCCTGTATCCCCAATTTAAAAAAATGATAAATATTTTTTTTTACAGTTTGTGATAAAAATACATATTTTTAAAATTTTGGCCAAAAATATTCGTTTAATACATATTTTTTAGTTGGGTATTACTAATACGCATTTTAAAAATGGGTAATTCTTATAAAAAAAATTGAAAAAAATAAAATAAAAGAGAGATACGCATTCACATAATGTGTATCACCAATTTGATTCCGGTGATACGCATTTGTGACATGCGTATCACTTGTTCTGCTTTTTTTTTTACTTTTTTTTGTATGTAATACACATTTTTCAGATGCGTAATACCCATTTCTAAAATGCGTATTAGAATTGTATTTTTGGCCATAAACTCCAAAAAATGGTATTCTTGTTACAACTTCTAAAATAAGAGGTATTTTTTGTCATCACCTTATGAATATAATTTTTATTTTACAATATAAATGTAAATAGGAGTGAATTCAAATATTATTGCTATTATATTAACACATGTTAAATAATTTTATATTATTTTTATTATATTATCACACGGTGAATTCTCAAAAATTAGTATTTTTTATATAAATGAATAAAAAAAAATATTATTTGGAGATATTATAAATAACTACTCGGCAAACAAATTATATTTAAATATTGAGGGCCGTAAGTTAAATCCGTGCATGCAACATCAATCAAATCTTTAAAAGTTTAGTTTGTGGTAAAATATCGTGATTAAATCACAGGCGTATCCATTATTTTTAATGAGATTAAAAAAGTTCAATTTACGTCACGTTTTTTATGGTGTATGACGGGGTGAGCATAAAATTGAAATCGAACCAAATCCGGTAAAAATCGATAATAATTGAACCATTAATAATCGAGCCAAATTAAAATTGAGAAATCGCAAAATTGAACTGATACAAGCAATTAAGTTTCAGATTTTGACAAAAACCGAACCGAAAAAAAATGAACCCATTTGATTATTATAATATTTATAATAACATATTAATATATAAGATATTAAATTGAAAACTAAACGATTCTCATAATCTATTACTATTATATAAAAGACGAAATATTGAAAATTTTGGTACGGTAACTATTTTTTGGTACACGCTCAATTCACTAAATTACCCTTATTTTACTTAAAAGTTTTATTAGTCTTAGTCATCGAATTATAATAGGAAAAAAAATCGTTTTCAACTATAACAAGTTACCTTTTTTATTTCTCTCAATTAAAACAATTTTTATAAATATCACAGACAAGTTTATTTAATAAAATAAAATAATGATATTATAACCACTAATAACTAATAAATTACCTTTTTCAGCTACTTAATTGTTTATTTTATTTAATTATTGTTTTACTTATATACTTTATTAAGCTCATTGACTTTAACAATTCATAAATTCTTCACTACTTTACAAGAACAACTTAGAATCTTCATCCTTATTCGTGGACAACAACAACAATATTATCTTATTGTTTAAGACAATGCAAAAACCATTTGTTCTTAAAACAATGCAAAAGTCAAAATCATCATATGCACCTCTAACCATTAGCTGTCGCATATATATTTTGTACGGGTACACAATAAAAAATATTTATTTATATATTTTTACTAATTAATATAAAGACAAATATACTTAAAATAAGCACTATCCTACAATTCAGTTACATAAACAAAATAAAAAAAATTATTTGATTTTTGAAGTCGAAACATTTATATATCTATATTATTATATTAAATATTAAAATTTACGGTCCTTCCTTCAATTACATAGTTGCTCTTTCTTAAATTTTTTTAATATTTTACTTAATTGCCCCTACTTAATTAATATCTAACCAATTACTTTATAAATAAAATACGTTGTCTTCTTTATTTTCACTAACTAAACAACTCTTTCTCTACAAATATTTTAGTCAATTCTTTTTAATCTTTATCTTTTTTAAGTAAAACATGTAATCTTTTTTATTTTCTCCAAATAAAATAAATCTTTCTCTAAAAATATTATGGACAATTTTTTTTAATATATGTTGATTATCTATCTATCAATATATCTATCTTTTATACTATCTATTCTATTATATTAAAGACGAAACAATAAAACTTTGGTTGGTAGACGGCCTGGTCTCTGTAATTATAGTAATATTTAAAATAAAATACTCTCATAAATAGATTAATATTCACAATATAAATATATAAATACAAATATAATTATAATATGTCGAATGGTTTTGATTTAAACAAAATAATATATAATATGAAATAAAATTATACTATTGATCTAATCCTAAATAGAAAATAAAAATAAATTATGTACAATTAGTTGGATTTGCAGCCTCAGATTAAAATAAAATAATAAAGACTGATAGAAATTTGAAAGCAAATTCATTTGGTCGAACGATATAAAGTTATCATGCTTAAACAAAAAATAAACGAGCTAATATAAAATAAATTGAAAGTAAATTCGTTTGGAAGATATAAAGTCATCAGACTAAAATAAAATTATACATATTATCTATTCGGTCTAAAGCATAATAATATGCTAAAATGAATTTAAACAAAAAACTAAATAAAATTAGCTGGATTAGGTTGACATAACGGGTCTGAGACTAAAACCAAGATTTTTTGACTCAGGGTAAAATAATACAATAAATACTACCGACCTAACCAAAAAATATTTTATCAAACCGGGCTATAATATAATGCGTTGGTCGATATTATGTCATCAGAATAAAACAAAATATGTTATCTATCCGGCTTAAAACAATATAATATTTAACCAGAGCTAAAAGAAAATTAAAAACAAATTAAATGTAATTAGATGGTTGATATAACGGGATTAAGGCTAAAATAAAATAATATATATTATTATTCTATGCTAAAACTAAAATTAAATTCAAACTAAAGATAATTCTTATATTATTTGTAAGGTCCCGTGTGAGGGCTATTTTAAGCTAGAAGGGGAGGGGGTTGAATAGCTTAATTACCAATTTAAAAATTGTTATGGTGTTTTAAAATAATTTATCCTTTTTTAAAATTTTACCGAGTAGTTATGCAGTTTATATGTGCGGAAAAATACAGTGCAAGGAAAGAAAATATCACACGGTGATTTTATCCTGGTTCGCGATGGCGCAACCTCTAATAGATTCGCTCAACCCTACTCCAGTCTCCGAGCTCCTCTCTCGGATTCGGGATTTTCCCTTATAATAAACTTGCTCCTTTAGTAGGCGGAGAAGCCTTTACACCCTTTACAAGTATTTGTCTTGGTGCGTAACACAAGGGTCACCACCTCAAAATAAATGTATTACCTACACAACTTATCTTAGACAATAACTCCCCGCTATTTCTTCAAAGTTGTTGTAGAGCCTTTGTGTGGACTTGACTTCCTTAGCTTTTGTCGGTCTTGGATCTTAGTGATCCGGTCTTGGGTCTTTCCTATTCTTCACGGTGCGAAGACTACTAACTCCCGTTAGTACGTCTGGGACTTGGGTCTTAGAACGAGAATCACCTCACGTCACTTCACATCACTACAAAACTAACAAGAAAATCCACGAAATAAAACCAGTAGGAAAAGATTTGTTTTGAACTAGTATGTCACTGTACTAGCCCACAAGTAGTATAATATCCAAATAAGAATATTAAAACTAATTAGTTATACTTGACTTAGAATAATACAAGATGGTCAAGTATATTTATAATTACTCCTTTATAGATTTAATAAAATTGTGGAGTAATATGAGAAGTCCCTTTTTATATTAAGCACTAATGGCTTATGACGTCTTTAGTATTCTTCTTTCGATTAAGTATTTATAGATCAAATAATACTTTAATTACAACCTCGGAGTTGTAATTTACCTTTAAGTATATCAACTTAAGGTTTTAAGGTATACTTGTATATTGACGATTATAAGGTCAAAGTATACTCTTTTAACTTCAAGCACGTTTATAAGATTTATGAGTCTTAACCAAGATCCAAATAAGTTAAGTGCAAGTAATTGGCTTAAGATTGTGCTTTCGAAGTTTGGATGAATAATTACGAGTATTTAATAGATATCGTAGTATAACCCTACGGAACACTGAAAAATGTTAGAAGGGGATTATACGATATGAGTCGTAATTGTTTATATACACGATATGTGTTAGCCAAGATCCAATTAAATAGCGTGAAAGTAATTGGCTAACTCCTGGATTCGATTCGTCCTTAATTTTAACGGATGATTACGAAGTGTTTATAGATCAAGTTATAATCCCTCGGAACACTAAAAATGTTAGAAGGGATTAAAACTATGCTTCTTAATAATTTATGTGCATGAAATGTGTTAGCTAAGATCCAATTAAATAAAGTGCAAGTAATTGGCTAACTCGTGAACTTAATCCGTTTTGATATTTGACAAATTACGAAGTGTTTATAGATCGAGTTATAATCCCCCGGAACACTAGAGATGTTAGAAGGGATTAAAACTTTACTTCGTAATATTTTACGTGCACGAATAATGTTATCCAAGATCTAATAATAAAAATAATTGGCTAACTTGTGAACTTGGGTCAAATATAATCTCCCCTTTGGAGATAAAGTACTTTTGTTTATAGATCTTCTTTTTGAGATGATTTATGTGAAGATCAAGTACTTATTTGAATTCCGAGTTCGAATCTTAGTTCTCTTGAGAACTTTGTTTATAAGAGATCTTGTATTAAAACTTAAGATGAAGTAGAGAAATTAAGTACAAATCTCAAATAAAAAGAACTCAAATAAGAAGCTAAAAGTTACCACTTTTGAAGAACGGTCGGAAAAGTTCCCCGGAAAAATTCGCCGGAGGTTCGGCCGGATTTTGGAACTTTGGTCGAACTTGGGTAGCCTTTCGGGAGGCCGGAAAGTGGTAGTGGATGAGCTCATTCGGTGGGATAAATCTTGGTTGGGTGAAGCTAAGCTTCGGTTTCAAAAACCTTGTATATATGTCAGTATATAGAAGAGAGAGAATGTTTTTGAGAAGAAGTGTGTGTATAGAATGTTGGATATATTTGAGATATCATGTCTAATATGTTTCATGTTTAGTTTTCAGATCTTAACTAACAGGAAATATCAGTTCTTACTGAAATCAGGACTTACTGGAAGTCAGGACTTAAGGATATCAGGACTTAGATTATCAGAAGATAATATCAGAAGATGGATATCAGAACTTAAGTACTGGATGACTAACAGTTAAGGAAAGAAGCTGATTTACAGGAAAGAAGATCGAGACTAATACAAGAAGAAGATATGCATGGAAAGAGTTAGAGGGCTAGAAGAATTATATAAGATATCTGATTGATATATTTTAAGAGACAGAATTATATTCCATATCAATTAAACTTATCTTGTAACTGTGTGTTTATAGAAACACAGACATAGGTTTACACTATATGTGTTACGATCATCGAGAAGATCATACATTGTAACCTAACAGCTCTCGTGATATTTGTTCATCACTGAGAGAGAACAGTTCCATTGTAACAGAGTTTATTATATTGAAGACATCTATTTTCTATTACTTGTGTTTTAAATCGATTTGATTGTATTCTACACTATATTCAACGCCCTTCTACAGTGTTGTGTGACCTAACAAGTGGTATCAGAGCCTATCTGTTAACACACATACAGTAAAGATCCAAAATAATCATGTCTGAAGAAGCAGAAAATCCAACCAACCCCGCCAAAACTAAAGAAACTCCAAAGACTCAAACCCACAGTTGATATGAGTCTATCAGGGTTCCCATACTAAGACCTTCTGAGTATCCCATATGAAAAGTGAAGATGGCTATATTTCTGGAAGCTACAAATCCAGAATACCTTGACAAAATTTATGAAGGACCATATAAGCCAACCAAGCTCTCTATTGTGGTTGCAGATCAGCCAGCAAAGACCATACCAAAGGAGAAAAGTGAATACACAGCTGAAGATATCTCATCTATTGCCAAGGATGCAAAGGTAAGGCATTTGCTGCATAGTGCCATTGATAATGTCATGTTAAACAGGGTAATTCAATGCAAGACTGCAAAGGAGATATGGGATGCTTTGGAAACAAGGTGTCAGGGAACTGATGCAATCAAGAAGAACAGGAGGACTATACTCACTCAAGAGTATGAGCACTTTGACTCAAAAGCTGATGAGTCATTAACTAGTTTATATGACAGATTTGTCAAACTCTTAAATGATCTGTCACCGGTGAACAAGGAATATGATCTTAAAGATTCAAATCTTAAATTCCTTTTAGCTCTTCCTGAAAGTTGGGATTTGAAGTCAACTACTATAAGAGACAACTATGCTCTTGATGAAACTACTCTTGATGAAATTTATGGTATGCTCAAGACTCATGAACTTGAGATGGATCAAAGAAGCAAAAGGCATGGAAGAAAGTCAAGGATAGTTGCTCTTAAAGCTGAGGAGGAATCCCCTAAAGTGGCTGCCTCAAAGAAAGGAAAAGGAAAGGCTCTCATCATAAAGTCTGATTCAGATTCATCAAATTCTGATGATGATGATGACTCAGAAACTGAAAGTTTACCTGAAGTAGATGCTGATGAAGAGATGATGAAATTGTGTGCTCTTATGGTGAAAGGTATCACAAAGATAGCCTACAGGAAATTCAGAAAGGGAAAGAAGTTTTTCAGGAAAGGAAGAAGTTCTGATAAGAAGGGCTTCGGAAAATCTGAAGGCAAAGGAGGAAATTTTGACAGAGGAGATTACTCAAATGTCAAATGCTAGAACTGTGGTGAGAAAGGCCACATATCTCCTGACTGCAAGAAAGGAAAGAGTGACAAAGGCAAGGCTCTTGTCACAAAGAAGAAAAACTGGACAGACACCTCAGATTCTGTAGATGAGGAGAACTATGCCTTGATGGAAAATGTTGATAGCCGTTCTGATGCTGCTGAGTTAAAGGTACCTCAAACAACTTATGCCTTTCATACTGATGATATTACTGAGTTGAGATTATATCTTAAAACCATGTTTATTAGTTACAGAGATCAAACTTTAACATGTGAGAGATTAACTTCTGAAATTTTGCTTTTAAAAAGATGTATGATTGTTTAGAAAAAGAGTTAGTTATGTTCCATCAAACTTAGAAAGATAGAGATGATGCTTTCTATGTTAGAGATGACGTGCTAAAAATGAATAAATTTCTAAAAACTGAGTTAGAAAAGGAGAGAGAGATTATTAGGACTTGGACTAACTCTGGAAAAGCAACTCAGGATATACTAAGTAGTGGAAACTGGAAAGAGGGCTTAGGTAATGGAGATGAGAAAAGTGAAAAAATAACTGAACAAGTTAAGCCAATTATTGTTAAACAGGTTACTAAGCCAAAGGTAAATCCTGTTAAGTTTGTAGCTAAAACTGTAAATTCTGATTCTGAAAAGATGAACGATATTGAGACAGAAGTGATAGAAGAGTCAACTTCTGATAAATTAGAACAGGATAAACCAGCTGCAGTTAACATAGGCTTAATGACAAAGAAGCAGCTTAAATATAAGTTGAAAGAGATTACCAGTGTAAACAAGGTAAAGTAAGCTAGGAAAAATAGGAATGGAGAGGAAGGTGTGAATAAAAGCAACAATTATATGCCTGTTCCTAATGCTCCTAGAATGAAATGCTATAACTGTGGAAACTCTAACCATCTTGCTTTTTTTTGCAGGAAGAATAAGAATATAAACTTTTTACCTCCTAAGTCAGGAGTTAAGAGTCAGCTTGTTAGGTTTAAACCACAAAATCCTTGTTTTCATTATGGTAGTATATGGCATTCCATTTATACTTGTAAGGAATATCTTAGTTTGTACTATGATTACTTTCAGATAAAACCTTATTTGAAGAAAGTTACTTTAATTCCTTCTAGTGTAAAGTATGATGCAAAGTCTGATACAGTAAAACCTGATAAGAAAAATGTTAGCATAAACTCTGATGTTAAATCCGCTGCAAATGTTAACAAACTTAAAAAGGCCAAAGGATCCAAGCAAGTCTGGGTCCTTAAAACTAAACCATTAGTGGTCTTTATGATTGCAGGGCAACAGGAAGAACATCCTAGTTCTGGACAGTGGATGTTCAGGACATATGACTGGAAATAAAGCTCTGCTATTAGATTTTGTGAAGAAAGCTGGCCCAGGAGTTTCTTATGGAGATTGCAACATTGGAAAAACTCTGGGATATGGAAAGATCAATCTTGGGAATGTCATCTTTGAAATAGTAGCTCTAGTCTTAGGACTTAAACAGAATCTGTTGAGTATAAGTCAAATATGTGACATAAGTTATCATGTGGATTTCTTTGAAGAACACTGTGAAGTTACAAGTAATTCTACAGGCAAAGTGGTTCTGAAATGTTACAGGCATGGTAACATTTATGAAGCCGGACTTTCAACAAATACTGATGGTTCTGCAATCTGTCTGTTGAGTAGAGCATCAATTGAAGAAAGCTGGAATTGGCACAAGAAATTCTCTCATTTAAATTTCAACAATATAAATGAGCTTGTAAAGAAAGATCTTGTGAGAGGACTGCCAAAGACAGTATTTTCTCCTGATGGCCTTTGTGATTCATGTCAGAAGGCAAAACAAAGAAAATCTTCTTTCAAGAGCAAAACTGAGTCATCAATTCTTGAGCCTTATCACCTACTGCATGTTGATCTATTTGGTCCAGTCAATGTCATGTCTATTGCAAAGAAGAAATATGTTATGGTTATAGTGGATGAGTTCACAAGATACACTTAGGTGTATTTCTTGCACAAGAAGAGTGAAACAACATATACTCTAACTGATCATGTCAAACAGTTCGATAAATTGATCAAAGATTCTGTTAAAATCATAAGAAGTAATAATGGCACTGAGTTCAAGAATTCAATCATGGAAGAGTTCTGCAAAGATCATGGAATCAAACAGGAATTTTCTGCTCCTAGAACTCCACAGCAAAATGGAATTGTAGAAAGAAAGAACAGGACTCTCATTGAAGCTGCACGAACAATGCTTGATGAAGCGAAGCTACCAACCTATTTTTGGGCTGAAGCTGTGCAGACTGCTTGTTTTACACAAAATGCTACACTCATAAACAAGCATGGAAAAACACCATATGAAATGGTGAAGAAAAAGAAGCCAAATCAGAAATACTTGCATGTATTTGGTTGCAAATGTTTTGTTCTTAAGACTCATCCTGAGCAGCTGTCAAAATTTGATCTAAAAGCTGATGATGGAATTTTTATTGGATATCCATTTTCCACAAAAGCCTTCAGAGTCTACAATTTAAGAACAAGGGTTGTCATGGAATCTATCAATGTCTCTTTTGATGATAAGATTACCGGACTTGAAGATTTTAATGATCATGATTAGCTGAGATTTGAGAATGAAGATTTAAATTCTGATTCTGGAAATTCTGATGACTTATATCCTGATCCTGTAAGTTCTGATGGATTAAGTTCTGATGTCATTGAAACTGTGGTAACAACTACAAAGGAAAATGCACCTGTCCAGGGGGAGCAAGCTGAAGATTCTATCACATCTCAAGACTCTCGAGAAGCATCAGAACCTGTCACTGGCTCTTCAAGTTCAGATTCATCTAGTTCTGATGAGCCAAATTTTGATAATTTTGGAAGCTCTGATTCTTCAACTCCTGAAAAATCAAACTCAAATTCTGAAGTCTCAGAGAGCATAACTAAAGGGGGAGCATCAGAAAATATTGATGGAGAGAGCATGGATCATGGGGGAGGATCCAGTTCTAGAGATCAACTTCCATCTGCAAGGAAGTGGACTAAAGCACTAGTGGAAGCTGCTAATTTCTTGGAGGCAGATTGGTTTCTTGGTTTAGCAAGAAACAAAAGTCAATTTTCACATCAACTGCAGAAGCAGAATATATTGCTGCAGGAAGCTGTTGTGCACATATTCTTTGGATGAAGAATTAGTTACTGGATTATGGGTTAGAATTTTCTAAAATCTCTATTTACTGTGATAATCAAAGTTCTATTGCTATGACAGGTAATCCAGTTCAACACTCAATGACAAAGCACATCAGCATTAGGTACCATTTCATAAGGGAACATGTGGATGAAGGTATAGTGGAATTACATTTTGTTCCAACAGATCAACAGCTAGCAGATATCTTCACAAAACCACTATGTGAAGCTACTTTTATAAGATTGGTAAATGAACTTGGAATGGTTTCAGGTTCTTTCTCTAAATCTGCTTAGTTTTTGTTCTCATGCATCAGACTTAATGATCAGTGTTTACAGATTGTATTATCTATATGTAATATGTGCTTAATTTGAAAATTCATTAAATGCTGATTGTTATATGATGTGGATTTATATACTGTTTTGAATGTTATGTGACTATTTTATCCAATGAGGATAACTGTGCTAGATGCTGACCTAGTAGTCTTTAACATACTAGAAATCCCATGTTTGAATTAGTTGTTTATGTGGAAACTCATTAACACAAGCAAATTCTAATATTGAGCTTAATCAAGTTTACTTTGTATATCTTATTACTAAGTCACAAACTAGATTCTTGTTTCTTATCTGTCAAATTCTGATGTCAGTAAATCGTAAGAATGAACTAAGTGCTGATAAGCCTCACTTATCAAAAGAAAAGAAAATAAAAGAAAAGAATATAAGTCATGTACTCCTTTGAGATCTAGAGTAAAAATATGGAAGGGAAGACCCAAGTGCATTGCTGGTATTAAGTAATATGCATTAGAAAAGCAAAAAAATTTCTTGGTGACTTTTCACACTCTATGATTACTAGAGAAATACTCTGATAATAGCATAAATTTTAATAAGCAGTCGTGACTCACTTACACTGAGAAGCCACTGTAAAAAGAAATTTCAAAAGATACATAAAATGAGCACAAATAGTTGAGGTGGACTCTTGCATAAACTTGTTCTATACTAGACATCATGACTGATGACAGATTTTATGCATTTTTCTTAGTTATGCCTTATTTCTAAGATGTACTGAAGTTTATCAGACTTTAATCTTTATCTGATATTTTGCTGAATGCACACACACTTTCACTCCATATGAATGATGAAAATTACTGTGGTGATTAAGTTGTTGTTGACAAACAGTTAAGTGTCATTTGCATAAATTCTGAGGACAAGTTCTGATGGAAGTTCTGATGATTAAATTCTGAAAAAAATAAGTTAGTATTTGTATGAAGAATTACAGAACAAGATATTTATTTTTTGAGTACAGAAGCCATGTTCTGATGACTGTTAAAATCTTATATAAGTTAAGTTCTGATATTAAATCCTGATGGAATATTTGATGCTTACGTGACATTTTTCTTTACTTGACTTATTTGTGGTAAAATCTGAAACAGTCATATTTAAATCAGAATAAATTTGGGTGAGATAAAAATAGTCATAATCATTATGGGTTAGTGGTTAACTTGTATGTCCAGAAAAACTGCATGTGCACGGTAATTATTGCTTATTTTACGTGCCCATTAACTCCTGCTCTAACCGTTTATTGACTGTTCACACGGTGCCAGGTGTAAAGTGTATCCCATGCTTCAAAAATATAACTGTTGAGTGGAGAGAGTATATATATGGGAGTTAAAAGATTTTCTAATCTTTTACTTACTTTTCTATTCGTAATCTCTTTTACTTTCTCTCTCTCTAATATTCTCTGAAGCGTTCTCTTTCAGGACTTTTAACAAACACTTTGCAAACACTCTCTTTCTCACTTATTTTCTTACAGAGATGGCACCAAAAGACGGACTTTTCAATGGAGCTAAGTTTGTTCCTAAAAACTACTCCGCCATTCTTAGCAAGGCTGAAGCTCCATCGGATTCTCACTTCATTCAGGATTTTCTCGCTAATTCTGATATTGGGTACGCTCTGACCCAACCTGATGCAGACTCTGGAATTCAAGTGCTGGAGTTCTGGAGAAGTGGAGTATATGATGATGGTGGTGCTCAAGGGACCCCAAGTATAATCTTTACAACAGGGGAGGATGAGCATGTCGTAACTTTAGCTACAGTACGCCAAACACTGTAGTTGCCTGAAAATAAAGCCTATACAACTGTTGAGGAGCCTATTCTTCAAAATATGATGGCCAGTCTGGGGTATGAAAAGACATTGGCAAAGCTGGGTCAATTGAAGAGACCTTACATAAGGAGGGAATGGAGTTTCTTCTTTGACTGCATCACTAAGGCTTTTGCAAATAAATGTTCTAATTTCGATGCAATCCCCATATTCAGTCAACAAATCGGGTATGCTCTCATTAATCAAACTGATTTTGATTATGCAAGTGTTGTCTTAGGTTTCATTGGGGATAGGATGACAGAAGATAGAAATACTGTTTATTTTGTTAGATTATGTCAGCTTATTTATAGTTTTTGTTGTGATGATAAGCCCCAATCAGCTAGTGAATTAATTCCATCATTCAGACTAGCTAAAAGAGCTTTTAATGACTTATTATCTACTGATAATAAGAATGTTGTGTTAAAACCCCTCCGAGTTCCTTTATCTGTGAAACAAGCCTTAATAACCTATGATCCAGTTAAATACACTGCACTATATCCTGATGTCCAACCATCGGAACCTCAACCATCAACACCTACCACCTCTACACAAACACCTCAAACTTCTCAACCATCAGCACAAACAACCAGACCTTCATCTTCCAAAACTTCTAAGAGGACAAAGTCTGTTCCTCAACCTCTACAAAAGAGAAAAAAGATGATTATCAGAGATGAGTCTGAGAGTGAAGAGGAAACAATTGAAGCACGGGTTCATGCATCTAAATCTGTGACACTTGAAGCTGAGAATGTTACTTCTCAGAAAGAGAAAGCAGCTCAAATTTCTGATACTTTGAAAAGAAAATATGTAAATTCTGATGCTGCTGAAGCAACTCCTTCATTGGCAAGGAGATTGAAGAAAATGAAGGCTAGGAGGTATTTGGCTACGGCTACATCAGAAGATACTGAACAAGCTGAGGAAGTGGATCAAGAATCTCTGATCTCACAAGAACCAATTATCATTGAGGCCCTTACAGCTCAAGCCAAAGACACTGCTAATGACACAGTTGTTACCCCTCATGTCTCTCCTATTAAAGCTACAGATGATGCTAAAGAACAAACCGATAAATCTGAAATATATATTCATAATTTGAATATACCTGAAGTTTTTTATCTGGAAGCTCCATCTACATCAAAGACACCAGCTCTGGAGATAAATTCTGCTGATCAGAATTTAGATGATATTATTCCTGAATCTCCAGTTACTTCACACACTGTTGAGCTATCAGAACAAAATGAGTCTTCCTCAAGTTCTGATGACAGTGTTTCTGTTGAGACTCCAGTACCTATTCTGGGCAAGGAAGAATTGGTGAAGAAGTTTGTTGAAAAGGAAACACCTATTCCTTGGAAGGACACTCACAGAGGTGTTGAGTGGACCAAGAAATGGAATGAATCAGATTTTATTCCATATTCTAAAGTTCTGACAAAGCATATTGCAAAAGCTGATGAGTTGCTCACAAATGCTGATTTCAAGACACAACTCAAGATCACAGCTCTGTCTACTAAACATCTTCAAGGACTACATACTTCTACTCATGAAAAGGTTGATACACTCAGGGAACAAGCTGATAAGCTAGATCTACAGATCAAGCGTGACAAGAACATTTATATTAGACCTATTTCTGAAAAAGTTGTAGCCATTGAGAAAACTCAAGAGAAGCAACATGCCCAAATTGCTGAGGTCCTGGCTAATCAAGCTTCTCAGAAAGCTCAATTGGATGAAATCCAATCTTCAGTTGAACTTCTTCTTTCTCTCTTACTTCCTGATGATGCGAAAAAGGGGGAGAAGGTAGTTAAGTCCAAATGCTCACCTACTCAAGAACTGAAGAAAAAGGATGATAAAGGTGATGACCAGGGAAACTTTGAAAAGAGCAGAGGTCAAAGAAAAGTTCAAGGAAAATCTTCTATTCAGAACAAGTAAAGTTCTGATGCTGTGAATGCTCAAAGACTGAAGTCAAGTGGTGATAAACAAAGTCTGATGTCAAGTTCTGATATTCTGATTCAGTCAGGATTTGAAGACTCTCAGAGGTTTTTGCAAACTCTGAAGTTAAAGGGGAAGAAGACTATTGTTTATTACAAAGATCCTAAAATCCAGACACTTGATGAGGAGATAGCAAGAAGATTATTTCTGAAACACAATCCAGGATTGGATTTAGAAACTCTCAAGGAGGAAGAAGCTAGATTTGCTGCTGAAAAGACAAATCCTAAGTCTAAAGCTTCTGATGCAAAGAAACCTCCAAGGCCTAAGGAAAAAGGCATTGTGATCAAGGAAAAGTCAAATTCTGAAACTTCAAAGTTCAAGACTAGGTCACAGACTAAGAGTGATCCCAAAGATAAAGGGAAAGGAAAAATTTATGAACCAACCAAGTCACTGGACTTGAAAACTTCTCAAGATCTGATGAAACCAGTATGTAAAATGGTTCAAGTAACTGATGATAATCTTGTTGAAGATGAAACTGTTCAAATTCTGAAAAGAAGAAAGATAAATGAAGATTCTAAAACAATCTCTGACACTTCTCAAGTTGTTGTTCAGAATAAAGGACAGGAAGGTATAGAAGAAACAACAAATTCTGATCAAGCTATCAAGACATCAACTACTGATAATGCTCATGTTGATTTGGATAAAATGACAATTGCTGATAAGAAGAAGCTGTTATGGAAGAAAGCTACTCCAGTTGAACCAAAATCCAATCTCATGATTAATCAACTTGCTACATTTGGGTTGAAATCCAAGCAACCTAGAGATAGAGCTGGATTAGGATCTGACGAACAGAAGATTCAAACAGGAGTAGAGGTTACTCTAAGAGATCCTTTCATGTTCACAGACAAACCATATGAACAAATTAAACAAAGGCACCTTGACAAGGTGTTGTCTTCTTAAGTTGTGATAGATGCTCATGATAAGGAGAATCTAAAAGAGAAATTGATCTTATTTCTCAATGATGGAAGGACTTATAGATTAGCTGATACAGATGTACTAAAGAAGTCTAGAGAGCTTCAACATATTCACTATCTTCTGGAAGTAAAATCTGATGTTACAAGAAGATGGTCAGAATACATTTTGAAGGTTATAAGAGATCTATTCAGAATCTCTGGTACAAAGACTTCTCATTACAGTCCAATGATTACTGAAGGTGATGGAAGAGAAATTCCTATGCTGAAGAATTCTGTTAAGGTGGAAGTTATTCGGAAAGGAAGATGCTCATGTTATAATGAAAACTCTTCACATCATAAGGTTATTAGACTTGGTGATGGACTTGAAAGAACATCCATTCAAGCTCTCAGAACAGCCATTTATCAAATTGGTGATAATAAAGAAGAAGAACTGATGTAGGTCAAAGCACAGTTAGCTGAAGTTCTGAAGAAAGCTGAAGATAATCTGATAAATGATTTTGTTAAGAATCATTATGGATTCAGATTGATTCAGTGATGTTGGTAAAGCTGGATGTTTTGTAAGTTGTAGTTAATAGTTGTTGTGTATATGGTGTGTACTTGATGATTTCATTAACAAAACACCTTGATAGATTTTATTTAGTGAAATATGTAGCACTCGACGGATAAGGATTATAGTCCCAACGGATGACTCAATATAGTCCCGACGGATGATGATTTATTATCCATCGAGTGAGTAACTTATGTAACAATAAGTCTGTAGCACATTTCTGCATACACATTGTTTAGATTCTGTAAGTAGTACCCAAGTCATGTTGACTTCAACTAGATATGCAGAATAGGTTGATTAATTGTACATAGATGATGTCTTGTAATCCTGCATAAATGAAATGAAGTCAAGTGCCAGATTGCTACCTGACGGATAAACAACAATGCCACTCGACGGATGATCATGAACTCGACGGATGATCATGAACTCGACGGATAATCATGAACCCGACGGATAAAGAATTCAAACATTTGTTAACAGTGACAACACAGTCACATGCGTCGAGTGTATGCAAATGGGATGTGGAAGCCTACTCAACTGGGTTTTAGAGAACAAAGAAGCATTGCCATTTCCATGCTATTATAAAGATATTCAAAGATGCTAGAATAGAGTAATGAAGCAGCATAGTATTAGACCTGATAGTTTTTGTTTTATTATCTTGTCTTATTGCTTTGTAATCTTGGTGATATATAAACCAAGAAGCAGTAAATAGAATAACTAACTAAGCAACCAAAAGAGAAACATTAGTAAGCTGTATTCTCAGTATTTCTCTGTATTCTTAGTTGTTCATTTGTAAGCAGCTGTGAGCTAATTGCTACACATAGTTCTCTTGATATATTATATATCTCTGGTGGATACATTCAAATCCATCAGAAAGTTTTTAAAGACTTGTGTTTTTAATTACTTGTGTTTTGATTCATTTCAAGTTATTATTCCGCACTCTGCAAATCAATTCACACTGATATATATATTTAAGTTAGAACAATTTTATTTGTGAAAAAGTTTCAAAAATTCCATTCAACCCCCCTTCTGTAATTCTTGTTGCATTGTTAAGGGACTAACAATTGGTATCAGAGCAATCTCTTGATAAACAAAGAGTTTAAAGATCAACAAAACAGCAAGATGAACAAGAAGGATGTTGGAGTCAAGATATCTTTTCTGGATAAAGATAATTACCATCACTGGAAGGTAAAGATGCATCTTCATTTACTTTCTCAAGATGAGGCCTATGTAGATTGCATAGAAAGAGGCCCTCGTGAACCAATGAGAGCTGCAACTAGAAATGAGCCATTTGTCCCCAAGCCAAGGCATGAATGGTCTGACCTTGATATTGAACAAGTCAGGAAAGATAAGAAGGCCATGAATATCCTGTTCAATGGAGTTGATGGTGATATGTTTGACAACATCATCAATTGCAAAACTGTCAAGGATGTTTGGGACACAATACAGATTATCTGTGATGGCACTGAGCAAGTTAGAGAAAATAAGATGCAGCTATTGATTCAGCAATATGAGCATTTTCATAGTGAAGAAAGTGAGTCTCTCACTGACATCTTTAGTAGGTTTCAAAAACTACTAAATGCTCTGAAGCTGCATGGAAGGGTCTATCAGACAAAAAACTCCAATCTGAAATTCCTTAGATCTCTTCCAAAGGAATGGAAACCAATGACAGTCTCATTACTCTCAAGATTATAAGGAGTTTACTTTGGAGAGACTAAATGGTATCCTGAAGACTTATGAGCTTGAAATAGAGCAAGATGAGAGGATGGAGAGAGGAAAGAAGAAAGGAGGATCCATTGCACTAGTTGCAGAGTTAGAAAAGGAGAAGGAGATGAAGATGGAAGCTATTGAATCAACTTCAAAGGTCTGTGAAAACAAGGTCAAGGGGCTGGTAGCAGAAAATGAAGATTCCTTGAGCCAAGATGACATGGAAGATATTGATGAATATCTAGTATTTCTTTCGAGAAGATTTGCCAAGCTCAAGTTCAAGAAGAACTTTGGAGCATCCAAGCCAAATAGAAACATGGTGGATAAATCAAAATTCAAATATTTCAAATGTGACTTGGCAGGGCACTTTGCCAGTGAGTGTAGAAAGTCAGATTCCAACAAAAAGAAGTTTGAGCCTATGGATTATAAACAGAAATACTTTGAGTTGCTCAAACAAAAGGAAAGGGCTTTCATTACACAGGAAAATGACTGGGCAACAGATGGTCTGGATGAAGATGAAGATGCCAGCTATGTCAATCTAGCCCTAATGGCCAAGTCTGATGAAACAGAGACAAGCTCTTCAAGTAATAAGTAATTACCACTAACCTTGCACATTTATCTAAAGCTGAGTGTAATGATGCTATAAATGACATGCCTACAGAATTATACCATTTGCGTGTTACACTTATGTCTTTCACTAAAGAAAATGCTAAAATCGAATAAAACAATTTGTTTGTAAGTGAGAGGAATAATGTGTTAGAGTCTCAATTCATTGAATTTGAAAAATTAAGAATATAGTGCATAATTGCTAAGGATGAATTAACTGAGTCCTTGAAGAAAGAAGAGATCTTGAAGAAGCAGCTTGAACGTGAACAGGAGGTGATTAAGGCATGAAAAACATCTAGGGATGTTCATGCTCAAATCACCAAAGTTCAAGGGATTGAGTCCTTTTGTGATGCAGCCTGGAAAAAGAACAAGGAGAAGCTGGAATCCAATCTGGTGAAAGGATTTCTAACAGATGTAGACTCGACGGATGATGAGGGTCATCTGTCGAATAGCAAAAAGGGTTATCCGTCGAGTGACATAAATTCTCATCCGTCGACTGTGAGCAAGCCTATGAGTAAAGCCAAGCTTGTCAAGTTAAATGAGAGATATGGATCAGTTTCCAAGAATTTTGTTCCAGGAGAATCTAGTCAAGTGAAGAAGGAGAAGAAGGCTAATGTTGGTCATATGACTGTCAAGCAATTGAGTGACTTGAAAAGATTGAAGTTAAAATAGAGGCTAAAAAGAAAAATAATAGAAATGGTAAAGTAGGGATTAACAAACACAATAAATACACAGCTGATAAATATGCTCCTAGAAAAATCTGTGTCAAGTGTGGTAGTATAAATCATTTGTCTGTTAATTGCACATCTGCTATGCCTACTTCCATATCTGTGCCACCTCACTTTCCCAACATGAATGTCATGCCCCCTATGCCTATGAATGCTATGTCTACACAGAATATGAATGCACAGTTTGCTAACATGCCATTTGCACCTAATCCTTATTATGCTGCATTTAGTATGCCACAAATGCCATTTAGCATGCCTTACTGGAATAACATGTTCACTAATAGCATGTCATTCCCTGTTAATCATAATATGCATGATAATTCTTTCAGTAATGAATGGTTTCAAAGGTTCAACTCAAATGACTAAGGATGAATCTGATATCCCCAGGTCAAATGAGATCAAACCTAAGAAACAGAAAAAGAAAGCTAACAAGGCAGGACCCAATGAAACTTGGGTACCAAAATCAACTTGATTTGATTTTAATGTGTGCAGGGAAATAGAAAGAATCTATGGTACTTGGATAGTGGTTGTTCAAGACACATGACTGATGATTCTACCCTGCTCACAGAGTTCAAGGAGAGAGCTGGCCCTAGTATTACTTTTGGAGATGACAACAAAAGTTATACTGTGGGATTTGGCTTAATTTCAAAAGACAATGTCATCATTGAGGAAGTTGCCTTAGTGGATGGTCTCAAGCATAATTTGCTGAGTATCAGCCAGCTTTGTGATAAAGGCAATTCAGTAACCTTCAACTCAGAAGCCTGTGTTGTGACTAACAAGAGAAGCAACAAAGTGGTTCTCACTGGTGTGAGAAAAGGAAATGTGTGCCTTGCTGACTTCAACTCATCAAATGCAGAATCTGTTACTTGTCTTCTCAATAAAGCAAGTCAGGATGAAAGTTGGTTATGGCACAAGAAGCTATCCCATTTAAACTTCAAGACCATGAATGAATTAGTAAAGAAAGAACTGGTTAGAGGCATTCCTCAAGTGGAGTTTTCTAAGGATGGATTGTGTGATGCCTGTCAGAAAGGAAAGCAGATCAAAGCATCATTCAGAAAGAAGCTTGACTCAACAATTGAAGAACCTTTGCAACTGCTACACATGGATTTGTTTGGACCAGTCAATATGTTGTCCATTTCAAGGAAAAGATTTTGCCTAGTAATTGTAGATGATTTCTCAAAGTTCTCTTGGACTTATTTCCTAAAGTCTAAAGATGAGGCTAGTGAAATCATCATCAATCACATAAGGCAAGTCAATAATCATCCTGATTTCAAAGTAAGAAGAATCAGAAGTGACAATGGAACTGAGTTTAAGAATTCTGTCATGAGAGCATTTTGTGAAGAAAATGGAATTTTGCATAAATTTTCAGCAGCAAGAACTCCACAATAGAATGGAGTAGTGGAAAAAAGAACAGATCACTTATTGAAGCTGCCAGGACAATGCTTGAAGAATCTAAATTGCCAACTTATTTCTAGGCTGAGTGTAAATACTGCATGCTACACTCAGAATATTTCTCTGATCAATCAAGCAAAATGCATGACTTCCTATCAATTGTTCAAGAACAAGAAGCCAAATCTAAATTTTCTTCATGTCTTTGGCTGCAAATGTTATATCTTAAGGAATCAAACTGATTAGAATGGGAAGTTTGATGCTAAAGCAGATGAAGGATTTTTTGTTGGATATGCTGTGGGTAAAGCATATAGAGTCTATAATCTAAGAACCAACATTGTTATGGAATCAATACATGTTGTGTTTGATGATAAAAAGATTGAAGGACTGCAAGATGGAGATTACCATGAGAGCCTCAAATTTGACAATGTGGAGATGGTTAGTGATGACAATGATGATGAAAGTGATCAAGAAACAACATGAAAGGATATTGCAGAAAAATCTACCACCAATGAAGCACAAAACTCAACATCTGTCGAGTTGCAATGCTTCATCCGTCAGGAGACAATCTGCCTTATCCGTCGGAAGGCAACCTGCTTCATCCGTCGGTACTCAAAATTCACCATCCATCGGGTTACCAAAAGGAGCTGTGAGTCAGGATAGATCACTTACAGAAAGCTCTCCTTTCTCAAATCAAAGATCCATTAACTCAGGGGGAGATGCATCAAGACAACAATGAGGCCTCTTCATCTGGAGCTAATCTACCTCAATAAAGAAAATAGACAAAAGATCACCCCTTTGAGCTCATCACTGGTGATGTATCTTCTAGAGTTCAAACAAGGAGAGCAATTCAAGAAGAATGTCTGTACAGCAGCTTTCTTTCTAAGGAAGAACCAAAGAAGGTAGAAGAAGCTTTGTTGGATCCTGATTGGATTTTAGCTATGCAGGAGGAGCTAAACCAATTTGAGAGGAATAAGGTATGGAAGCTGGTGCCCAAGCCTAGAGGAAAGAATCCAATTAACACCAAATGGGTATTCAGAAACAAGATGAATGAAAATGGCATAGTAGTCAGGAATAAAGCTAGATTGGTTGCTAAGGGCTATTTTCAACAAGAAGGAATAGATTTTGATGAAACATTTGCTCCTGTTGCAAGACTTGAAGCCATCAGAATCTTCTTAGCCTATGCAGCCCATGCCAATTTCAAGGTCTATCAAATGGATGTCAAAAGTGCCTTTCTGAATGGAGACTTGGAGGAGGAAGTTTATGTTAGTCAGCCTCCTAGTTTTGAAGATCCAAATTTTCCAGAACATGTCTACTATCTTTTGAAAACACTTTATGGACTGAAGCAAGCACCTAGAGCCTGGTATGACACTTTATCAAAGTTCCTTTTGGAAAATTACTTCACAAGAGGTACTGTAGATAAAACTTTTTTCTTTAGAAAGGTTAATGGCTCTAGTATACTTGTTCAAATTTATGTAGATGACATTATTTTTGGCTCTACAGATGAAAAACTTTGCAAAAAGTTTGCTAAATTGATGCAGAGTAAGTATGAAATGAGTATGATGGGAGAACTAACTTACTTTCTTGGTTTGCAAGTTAAGCAAGTTAGTGATGGAATATTCATTAGTCAAACTAAATACATTTATGATCTCTTAAAGAAGTTTGATCTAATGGATTGCACATCTGCAAAAACTCCCATGGCCACTACAACTAAGCTTGAATTAAACACTACTAAAAAGTCTGTGGATATTTCAAGTTATAGGGGCATCGTTGGCTCACTTCTGTACTTAACAGCTAGTAGGCCAGATATAATGTTTGCTACATGTTTATGTGCTAGATTTCAGGCTGAATTTAGAGAATCTCACTTAGTAGCTATTAAGAGAATTTTCAGATATCTCTAGGGAACACCAAAACTTGGCATTTGGTACCCTAGAGATTCTGGTTTTGATCTAACTGGTTATTCGGATGCAGATTAGGCAGGTTGTAGAATTGATAGAAAAAGTACAACAGGAACTTGTCAATTTCTAGGAGACAAGCTTGTGTCCCGGTTCAGTAAAAAGCAAAATTCAGTGTCTACCTCTACAGCTGAAGCTGAATATATTGCTACTGGCAGTTGCTGTGCATAGATTTTGTGGATGAAAAATCAATTGCTAGATTATGGTCTACAAGTTAAGAGGATTCCTATTTTCTGTGATAACACAAGTGCAATTGCCAACACTAAAAATCTAGTACAACACTCAAGGACAAAGCACATAGACATCAAGGACCACTTCATAAGGGAACATGTAATGAATGGTACTGTGGAACTACATTTTGTTCCATGTGAAAAGCAGCTTGTAGATATTTTTACCAAGCCACTGGATGAATCCACCTTTTCAAAGTTGGTATGTGAGTTAGGTATGCTCAATTATTCTTAAATCCTTATGAGATAATTTGCAAAGTGTACTGCAGCCATAAATTTAAATTGATTTTTCATTCATGGTTGAAATTTTGGCTAAGTCAAAATTTACATCTCGACGGATGTTCTTTATCCATCGAGTTTGATCATCCGTCGGAATACGATTTTTTAATAAAAATTAATTATTTTTCTGGAATACTTTATAACTAGACGGATAACAGTTTATCCTCATCCGTCGAATTATCTTAATCTTAGCCGTTTATTTCATGAGCATTATCCATCTACTTACAGTTTGTAAGCATAACACGACGGATAAATGATGGAATTTTTACAGTTTATTTTTAAAACGGCTATTTTAGGCAATTTTAATTCGCTACTTTATTTTACTTTATTATTTTTGGCAGTTATTTTCTTAGATAGTATAAAAGCTTATTTAATTTCCATTGCTTTTCTTTTATCATTCTCAAATTATCTGCTCCAATTTCTTTCTCTTTCAAAGCACTTACTCTCTCTCTCTGCAAGCTCTTATTCTCTAACAATGGCGCCTGTTATCAAGATTATATCTCAAACTGGGTTCATTTATGAGAAGAATAATTTCACAACCTTAGTGAACAAAGGGATTCAGCATTCTGGTGACTATCACAAAATGATAGATTTTGTGAAGAACTGCAAGCTTAGCTATGCCATGCTGGAATCAACCACCATCTTTTGTGAATTTATTGAAGAGATGTAGACCACTGCTACATATAACTCAACTAATAAGACTATCACACTCACTATCAAAGGTAATGAATTCTATATTAATAGTGATGTTATTAAAGCATGTTTCAAGATTCCTGATAACATTGTGACTCACCACACACAAACACTGATATAATTAATATGCTTAATTATATGAACTATGCTCTTTCTACTTCTAAGTTGAGTGACATTAGGAGATTGGGTCTTAGGAAGGAATGGGGTTTCATGTGTGATGTAGTGACCAAGGTCTTTTCTGGTAAAATCAGTAATTTTGATTATGTCAATATTTCCATGCTCTACATGCTAGTTACAGATAAGTACTTTAATTTTAGTGACCTTGTTTTGTTTGAGTTGGGTTTTAAATTGGGAGAGTTAAATAAGATGGGTAAAAGTGTTTATTATGCTAGATTTTTCATGATGTTAGCTAACCACCTCTCTGAGGAAATTGTGCTTGAGAACCCAAACAACAAATTAGATTGTTGGGTTCAAGAGAGAAGGATTATTGCAGATTTGAACAAGGCAAATCATCACAAGGAGGTGCCACTCTTCTATTTCCCTGTAATGGAAGCAACTCAGGTGAGTGAGGTAAGTTCATCTATCCCTACTATTCCAACCTCACAAATTTCTTTAAATACTAGTGTAGCAATGGCAACTGTGTCAAAGACCCAACAGTTGCCTACCCAAGCTACCAAACCAACAAAAATTTCAAAATCCAAATTAAAGAAAGCCCCCTCTGGTATCTCTCATAAGATACCAGTTGCAAAATCCATCAAAACCAATGAGGGGAGTGTGAAGGTGGGAAAGGTAGGTGAGGGACAGGGTGAACATAAAAGAAACCCTAAAGATAAGGATGAAGAGTTGAGTGGTTCCCAGCCTAGCTACACTGCAGTTTCCCAACAAACTGCAATGCTTAAAAAGGATAAAAGCTCATCTCTAGTTGCATCCTCCCAAAAGGATGTAACGATTGAACAAAACTCTCAACCAAGAGCACATGCCAAGAGGGTAAGGGACACTAGCTCACCCCAGACTTATGCCAGAAAGAAGAAATCCAAAACCCTTGGGGATGCACAGGATACACACACTGTGCAAACTGGTGCTAAAGACACGGTCACTGCACCTTCACAAATTCAGCTTGATGTGGCTCCAATAAATGTGGAGTCACAGCCAAAATCTCTAGTGATAGAAGCACCTCAAACACCACATTCTCCTACAAATTCTCTGGATGTGGATATGATCAACACATCAATTCCTGATTCCCCTTCTTTAAATTTGTTGGGAAAGCCAAAATCTAATACAAGTGAGCATCATCTTTTAGATGATTTGTTGGCTCACTTGCCAATTCTTTCAGGGACTATTGAATCATCTGTGCCCAAAATATCATCAATCAGCATAGAGTCCACAATAGTTTCTATTCCAAGTTCATTCATTTCTACTCTCTCGATGGATATTGCTCATCCGTTGAGTAGTGACTGTATCCTGACGGATAAGCTTAACAGCAGTTATCCGTCGGATAGCAAAATCACTAACTCGATGTCTATTACTCATCCATCGAGTGTCTTTGCACAGTTTCAAACTTCATTTATTTCAAGTGTAGAAGACTTAGTGGTTGTAAAGTCACTCTTAGGATTGAGGGAAGAGAGTGTTATGAGTGAGAGTCTAGGTTGCTCCCAGGA
Source organism: Apium graveolens (assembly GCF_009905375.1). Classification (NCBI taxonomy): domain Eukaryota; kingdom Viridiplantae; phylum Streptophyta; class Magnoliopsida; order Apiales; family Apiaceae; genus Apium; species Apium graveolens. Next base: position 32,234,663 of record NC_133651.1, read on the forward strand.
AAAAGGAGAGGAAAAGAATGAAACTATGCAATCCATTTCTTCAGGATTGGCAAAAGAGAGTGAGAGGAGTCCCACCTTAGATGGTGAAGGTGAGGGTGTGAGGGTGGGGAGCCAGAGTGAGACCCTGATGCAATAAAAGAGAGAACAAGAGAGAAATACAGGTACATGAGCTCTAAGGTTGGATGTCATTGCTAGTGAGTTAATGAATGTCCAGGATGCAGACAGAGAGGGACTATCTCAGCAACCTTAGGCTGTTATAGATTCTACCTCCCTTGATACTGAGGCATTTACTCACCCTGTTCCAGCTTATCAACTTCTAGCTGAACAGGGCAATGACAATGCAGAAAGGATGCTCAATTTGGTACACACCACACAGTCTATGCTAAGAGCTAAGGATGCTATCACAGCTTTGCCCTCTACAGCTGGTGAGGTTGATTATGAGACTGGTGGTTCAGCAAATTTCTTTGGGGATGAAGGTGGAGATAGTGAAGAAGAGGCATTGGACATAGGGAAGAAGTAGGTTCAAGTTCAAGATCAGGAATGCCATCATGGGCATTTTCAAAGCACTGTGATGAGCACTACTTCAAGACAACCCCGATTCAACTAATCAATCAGACAAATACTGCTCTTCAAACCACTACAAATTCTAACACCAAGAAGCTCCTTCAAGCACATCTTGCTTCTCTATAACTGCAACAGATTCAAGGCTTCCAACATGCTAGAGGTGTTAACACCATCAAGGGTGACATTCATGAGATGAAGAAGGCCCTTTCAGACAAAATATATTCTAAACTTCCAGAAGCTATAATGCTTGATTTAAAGAGGCAACTCAGGAAAAATTCTGATCTTGCCACAAAGATAGATGCCTTGGACACAAGGATGACAGCTATGGAAGCATCTCCAACAGCCATTCATCTGCATCAAGCTCAACAGACAGATTTACTTCAGAAACTGGTGGCTGCTCAAACCTCCTCCTCTACTCAACTTGATGATACCAAAAAGGGGGAGAAAGGACCAAGTGAGGGGGAGAAGCTTCAAATTCAAATCAGTAAAGTAATTGTGCCCACAATTGCTTTCACCAAGCCACCAGTAACAAATAGTATATATCTGATCAATGCAGCAGCAGCCAATTTAAGAGAAGTTGAAAAGGAGCAGTTGAAGCCAATCAACTGGGAGAAAATTGATGAGGACATACAAAGGAAGTTTGGGCTAGTAAAGGAGCCAGTAAAGCCAGCCATTCATCACTCTGAAGTTAAACAGATCTCAGTGAATGAAATGAGCATGAACTATCTGGAAAGAGGACAGCCATCCTGCATCAAATCTCCAAAGGCTGAAATTATTTTGAAGCCAAGGGTGAACTATCCAAAATCATCATTAAAGAACCCTTTGGATACAGTGTATGAGACACATAAACCTGATGAGAAGAAGCTTCTGTCAAGGTCAATTGCCTTCTATAAGGATCCAGCTGATTCAGCTTTAAAAAGAAGAATTGCTAAAGTTTCCAGGAATGGGAAAGAATTTTTTGTGGTGGCTGGACATCCTCAATTTGCTCAAGCAAAGAGAGAAGAAAAGGTAAGATTGAAGCAGGAAAAGAAGCAAGCTATTCTAGATGCCAAAAAGGTTAAGCAAAAGAAAGAGCAAGCTGCTATCTTGGCCAAGCTACAAGCTGTGAAACCAACATAACAGATTCCTTCTCAGCCATCTGGAATCACTGAATCTCAAGATCCAAAGAAGCAACTTGAATCAGAACAGAAGAAAACTCAGAGATACAAGGAATTGGCCAAAAGAACCAAAAGGAAATTGAACTTTGTGGGTAAGGAATTGGAGGATCAGTGTCCCAAGGAATCCACTCCAACTACAACTCAAGCATCAAAACCTTATGTGGTATTTGAAGACATCAAGGTGGTGGATCCTTACAGGAACATTCATGGTGAACCTATTGTGCATAAGGATGAACCAATAGACTGGGAGAGCCTACCAATTCCTGACTTCAATTTGCCAATCCTTAACAAGCCAAAGAGAACAAAGTCAAGGGCAGTCAAGAAAGTGAAGTTGTCACCTCTCAAATCCAAATCTCTAGTCCAAGCTCAATCTAAACTCAACAAGGCAGATTACATGTACTTGTGTGATATCAAGGAATTCTCTGATCTAAATCTCTATCTTGATAAACTAGAAGAAGTGAGAGGATTCGATGCATATATGAATCTACCTGAAAGGTTAGTTTTCAAGTACAAAGGAGGAAAGGAAATTCAATGGCCACTTCACAGGATCCTTCAAGAAAGCCAAGTTGTACTGATAAAGGTTTATTCATCTTTCAAGAAGAACTTTGGGTTCAATGTAACTGCAAGGAGATTGGTTCTAAAGAAGATTAAAGAACTAAGGAGTATTAGAGCTAATGATGCACTCCCAAAGACTCTAGTTATTCCTTACACAAGAAAAAGAGTGCATCTAAGGCCCTATTGGCTGATGGAGTTCATGGATGACAAAGGGGTTAGAAGATTTTTCAGATTAGAAGACCAATTGAGCATCTCTGGCAATGAGACTCTCTTGGAGATGCAAGAAAAGCTAAATCTCTCAGAATCTGATGAACTGGAATTCCACAGATAGGTCCAAAATCAGATAGAAGAAAATAACAGAAAGCTTGGAAAGAGATTCAGACCTTCAAGGAACTAGATAAATCTGCTCAGGCTAGAGGAGCACCTTGAAAATGATTGTGAGCTAAACCTTGTAAATTTTGTTAATTGAAGCACTTTTCAGTTTTATCTTTTTTTTTTTTTTTTGCTAAGTCAGTTTTATCTATTTACTTTCAAGGTTGTATTTTTAGGGTGTTTTGTTATCATCAAGTTTCTCTTAATTTATGGCTACAATTCCAGTAGACATAAATTGGGGGAGATTGTTGTGTATATGGTGTGTACTTGATGATTTCATTAACAAAACACCTTGGTAGATTTTACTTAGTGAAATATGTAGCACTCGACGGATAAGGATTATAGTCCCGACGGATGACTCAATATAGTCCCGACGGATGATGATTTATTATCCATCGAGTGAGTAGCTTATGTAACAATAAGTCTGTAGCACATTTCTGCATACACATTGTTTCAATTCTGTAAGTAGTACCCAAGTCATGTTGACTTCAACTAGATATGCAGAATAGGTTGATTAATTGTACATAGATGATGTCTTGTAATCCTGCACAAATGAAATGAAGTCAAGTGCCAGATTATTACCCGAAGGATAAGCAACAATGCCACTCGACGGATGATCATGAACTCGACGGATGATCATAAACTCGACGGATGATCATGAACCCGACGGATAAAGAATTCAAACATATGTTGACAGTGACAACACAGTCACATGCGTCAAGTGTATGCAAATAGGATGTGGAAGCCAATTCAACTAGGTTTTAGAGAACAAAGAAGCATTGCCATTTCCATGCTATTATGAAGATATTCAAAGATGCTGGAATAGAGTAATGAAGCAACATAGTATTAGACCTGATAGTTTTTGTTTTATAATCTTGTCTTATTGCTTTGTAATCTTGGTGATATATAAACCAAGAAGCAGCAAATAGAATAACTAACTGAGCAACCAAAAGAGAAACATTAGTAAGCTGTATTCTCAGTATTTCTCTATATTCTTAGTTGTTCATTTGTAAGCAGCTGTGAGCTAATTGCTACACAGAGTTCTCTTGATATATTATATATCTCTGGTGGATACATTCAAATCCACCAGAAAGTTTTTAAAGACTTGTGTTTTGATTCATTTCAAGTTATTATTCCACACTCTGCAAATCAATTCACACTGATATATATATATATATATATATATATGTATATATATATTTAAGTTAGAACAATTTTATTTGTGAAAAAGTTTCAAGAATTCCATTCAACCCCCTTCTGTAATTCTTGTTGCATTGTTAAGGGACTAACAATATTCTTATTAAACTCTTATTGCATTTGAACTTAAATATTTTTGACATCATCAAATCTATTAACTTGTACATTCTTGCATAATTTACAAGTTGGGGGAGATTGTTGGATATATTTGAGATGTCATGTCTAATATGTTTCATGTTTAGTTTTCAGATCTTAAATAACAGGAAATATCAGTTCTTACTGGAATCAGGACTTACTGGAAGTCAGGACTTAAGGATATCAGGACTTAGATTATCAGAAGATAATATCAGAAGATGGATATCAGAACTTAAGTACTGGAGGACTAACAGTTAAGGAAGGAAGTTGATTTACAGGAAAGAAGATCGAGACTAATACAAGAAGAAGATATGCATGGAAAGAGTTAGAGGACTAGAAGAATTATATTAGATATCTGATTGATATATTTTAGGAGACAGAATTATATTCCATATCAATTAGAAGTTATCTTGTAACTGTGTGTCTATATAAACACAGACATAGGTTTACACTATATGTGTTATGATCATCGAGAAGATCATACATTGTAACCTAGCAGCTCTCGTGATATTTGTTCATCACTGAGAGAGAATAGTTCCATTGTAACAGAGTTTATTATATCGAATACATCTGTTTTCTGTTAATTGTGTTTTAAATCGATTTGATTATATTCTACACTGTATTCAACCCCCTTCTACAGTGTTGTGTGACCTAACAGTGGGTGATTGTGATTGACGTCGAATGGTTTCGATGAATATAGGTCGATAAATAAAGGAGACGTTGCCCGATTTTCGGAAAATTAATTCCGAAAATACGGGAGCGTACCCTATAATTATCGGAGACGTCGAACAAAGATATATAATTATATTATACGAACCTAATTACGTGTTGTGAAAAGAAATTTTATAAATAAACGATCACCTTATTTTTCAAAATGACGGATATAAGTATTTTCCGAAAATAAATACCAAAACACATTCCAAAGACGTGAACCTTGATTGTTATGTGTATTTCAAATAATACATATAAATACGAGTCGGGTTATAAAATCGTATGGGTAGAAGTAATAATGATACTATGTTAAGCTTAAACGATTATCTGAATTAGGGTATTTGGACCATGTAGGTCCTAGTCGGAAGACCCGAGGATTGACATCGGACTACGAATGGCCTAGTGTTTAGTCGTCAAACTCAGCAAGGTTCCAATCGAAGGACTCGAGTGTTGGAATCGTATCCAGGATAGGGTAGTTGTTTGACGATAAAGCCGAATGTTCAAGTCGGACCAAAGTCAACCAATAATTTTCTCCGAGAAATGCTGATTTTATGAAACGGGAGAAAATTACTGTAAGTATACAGAATTATTTTGCAGAATTGGATATTAATATTTCAATCATGAATATTAATAATCTTTGATTAATAACTCTTTTGATATATGTAGAGATATATTTTGGAGTGAAGAGTTAAATATTTTTGATATAGCAAGAGACCTCTAAAGAATATTTCTAATATATTCCTTATTCGAGCTTGTTGCCATATTCCTGTTGCAATACAGATCTAAGAAATATCATATCTTGATATTTCTTCTTTGATCATTTTGCCTTAGAGATATATTCCATAACGATATAGTTTTGATATTTTGCAAGGATGGAATATCTCTTTTATCTGTTTAAAAGACATGATTTTGCTAGTTTGACTTTTGACTTTGATTTGGATCAGTTAAATTTATGCCCTAATGGAGAGGATCTACGTGTACTTAATTTTATGTTTAATCGTACAAATACCAAAATAAATAATATATCGAAGATATCCTTTCATTATTGATCCGTGTTAAAATAAAATTAAAGTCTACCTAATTCGCGTTTCAAAAAAAAGTCTACCTAATTCGTTGTTAGGTATAATGTAGGCTTAAGATTGTGGGATAACTGGGATCCGACCCTAATAGCCGAAATATTAAAAATTTGATTGCAAACCTGTGTGTAAAATGTTTGGGTTTATATAATTACAATTTTTTTTCAATTTTTATAATATCCAAAACTATTTAAATAAAATGAAAATAGAGATGATTCCTGAGTCAGTGTAATTGCATCAGACTAAAATAAATCAATACATGTTATTCATCCGGGATAAAAAAAATTATACAAATGATTCATGATAAATCAAAATTAAAATGAGAAAATAATTATACCAGCTAACATAAAATAATATGTACTTTTATCCCGATTTATCATTGATACATAAACGTTTTTATCATTGATCCGGGTTTAAACAAATTAACCCAAAATAAATTTGAATATAATTAATTAGATTTGTTCGGTATACCAAAGTAAAGATAATTCGTTTACTATTGATGTGAGATAATATTTATCTTTTAATAAAAACATAATTATGTTTTGTAAACACACTTATTGGACAAAACAAAATCTTTCAATCAGTGATATTTCTTTAAAAACTAAAATTTCACTTAATTATACACATGCATATTTACAATAATTATCAAATCATATTATCAAAAATTTCTAATAAATAAATTTCAGAGCTTAAAATTTGCACTTCAAATTAAATTCAAAAATTATATAATATTAAAAACAATTTGTGCATCACACGAGTTTTAAGCTAGTATTTATAATATCTCTTCTATATATAATAGGAGAACAAGTGGATAATATTCATGAGATTAAAAAGTCTCATTGAAAAGACTAAATTGCCCATGTTTTTAATATTCATATAAAAGATGCGCTTTGTGGGAATCAAACTCGAGATAGTTCATTCACCTATACAACCTCAAACCACTACAACATATTGTCACATGTGTTTTTTATCATACAAATAATATGTAAGTGTGCTAAATGAATATTTTATTTAACTTTAAAGATAGTTACTTAAATTCCGCAATTAAAAAGATAATTACTTGAATATTTGTACAGTTAATTTTAAAGAATAAACTTCCAGATATAAAGTCAGGCATAATACATAAATGGATTATTATCTTATTTATTAATCGTTTTTAGTTTAAATATATCTCATATATTTTGAACATATTTTTCATTATAAAAAGTAATTAAAATGTACATATATAATTTTTTTTATAATATTATTGATAATAGAATCGCTTATATATAAATAATCTATATTGGTATTACATATTTAGATAAGTTCTAATTATAATGAGTCAATGCATTTTAGTTTATTTCGAATTTGAAATCAGAACTTGACCCATTGTTCAAAAAATACTCGAAATTTGACTACATGACCCGGCCGAAAAAACATCATCACATTTTACATTTAGTAAATTTAAATTACAAGCTCGATGAGAATATCTTACCAATAATGTGAATTTTGTTAATATCTTGTGTTAATATAAATTAATGTGTTTGAGGTCTTTATAGGTACAAGTCAATTATTTTTTTGTATTAAAATTACTAATTTCACTGATAGCGCGCATTATTGTTTTTGGGACTTGTCCTGATTTTAAAAATATTTGAAATTTGAGAGATCTCACGAGATTTTTTAAAACTACGATGATATATTAAATCGATTTATTTTTCATTTTTTACTTTAAAACCTAACTTTTTAAAAAAAAATCTTTTAGATGAGAAATATTCATTGATCAAGATAATATTGTACAAATATTTTGAATTATTTTAATATTTTGAATTATTCAAATAAAAGTTATATCTTTACTATATTGTAGCATTTGATTCAATGCATTTTATACTATTTAAAGAAAAAAAAAATATTGTTCAATAATTTGAAAGAATTAACCTGTTCAGCTGATATTTATAAAACTTTATCGAATTGAAAATTATTTAATTTTAGGATAATAGTATACAATGTTATCAAATTATTATATGAAGAAATATTGGAGTCGTAATGAAAGAAACTTAAAAATGGGTTAAATAACGATATAATTACAATTTTTCTTTCGAATTCTTGAAAAAAATCATGAATATCAATAATAAGTCTTTACAATATATAATCTATTTTTATGTTACAACCATGAATGATACTCGATTGCGTAAAAAATAGATATGGATTGTTTGTCAATGATAATGTGAATAACATATATAAATTATTGCAATTTATTTATTGCATAATTTTAAATTTTTGAATATTTATAAATACATATTATTTAAATAATCAATTGCCTCACTAGATTTTAATAATGAGTATACATGTACATAAATCAAATATTTAGCTTATTAAAAATTGAAACTATCGTAATTTACCCAGAAATGTAACATATGATAATTTACATGCTGACACACGCACATATAACTTAATCTTACTTTGTTAGTGTAAATAGAAAACTAACATTTTTCCATACATACATACGTTGAATTTCAAAAGCTAACATTTTTTTTTATTAAAATCAACTTTTATATTAACATTAGTGTAAATTTTACATCATTGTATATTATGAGTGCAAGTCATTCTGATTTCAGTTATGCATTTTTTATGTTTTTAAATTGAGTAAGTTAATTGTAAGTTAGTAGTGAATTCAATAAAAATATAGACCAGTACATATAGTCTATTTAAATAAAATTTAATTTTTTTGGTCAATTTTGTATTCAACATATATGTTTATTTTTAGTTTTTTCTTTGTAAACATACTAACGGCATTCTACAGATTAAGTTTAATCGTTTCGTTTTAAATGTACACTGACTACCCTATTTATATTCATTCATTAAAGTAATTTGACATACCTGGAACATTGTAACATGTAATTTGACAAAAGCTAAGTAAAAATACTTACGAAACTTTAGCTTGTCGTCCTTGTCTTTGTTTTTCTTTATGTTTGTCAGGATGAAAACAAGCAGTGAGGAACGAGTTTATTAGAGCTTTTTCTTGAATAATTTTAAAAAAATCGGATGATATAACTAGTTTTTTTATTAAGTAAATTTAATTATTTAACGTGTAATATATCTTTCTCATTTTTAAACTTTTTTGATTTTAAAATTAAAATGGAACTGAAATTTTTGAAACCGAAACCGAACTGATTGTTTCGGTTGTGGTAACAGTTTTTTATCTTCAAAATCAAAGATATTCGATTTCGATTTAGATTTTATCAAAAAATAAGCGAAACAGAAACATGTTTTCCCCTAACTTACGCAATATATCATTGACAATTTATTTAATTATTTTTTGGTATAGATATTATTGACAAATTTTTAACACTAACATAATTCTTTGGGGAGATTATGTGTCGCTTTTAATAAATTATAAATAATTTACTCATTTATTGTTGGTTATAATAAAATTTTGGTAAAAATCTTTTCGAGTCAAAACTTGTTTAATTGAATTTGAATCGGGGTAAAAGGGTACTGAAACTAGAATTTCATTCATAATTGTAGTGAGGAGAAGGTGTCGTCATCAACCACATGTCCTTGGTTTGCCTTTAATGACTTTCTTTTCAACATTTCAAGCTCATAAGTCTTCAAGATCCCATATAACACTTCCAAGATTATTCTGCTCAAGTCTTTTCCTTCTCTAATAGCTGATATTTTCTGTTCAAGGTGGTCAGGAATAGCTAGCAAGATCTTTAGGTTAACCTTCTCACCTTCATAATACTTATCATGAAGCTGCAAGTCATTTATTAATTTGTTAAACCTTTCAAAAACTTCAGTAATTCCTTCCTTAGGCTTTTCCATGATCCTTTGATTTGATCTAACTTCCTCTGTACCCTGATACAGAATCTCAATCTTCTCCCAAATCTGTTTGGTTGTGTCACAGTTGACAATATTGTTTTACATAACATTGTCAAGTGACTCTATCAGAATTAGTTGCAGGCCACTATGCAAGGAGACTTTTTCTTTTTCAGTTTCGGTGTATTTTGAAGGGTCTTTAGGGGCATAATGAGATGGAATGACCATATCTGCCTCAGTAAATTCATCAACTGTAATAGCCCCAAAATTTTGAACCTTTTTGTAACCCTTATGAATAGTGTTTTTGCTGATTATGCTGAATAAGAAAACTTTTCATGTCACACTATGTAGGGGTTCTTTTATTGTTATTCTGAGATCTTATTAGTACTCTGTATGGTATATAAGTGTATGTAAAGATCGTCAGAATCCAAATTCGAACACTTTGATTTTTCCCGAAAATCCACCAGATACCAAAAGAATTGAGTATAAGGTAACAGGATAAAAAGGATTTAAATTCAAGGATTATAAGAGAGGATCATAAAAGAAATATAATGTATTGAGATAGGTTAAGGAAACCCAAGTAATAAGATCTCAGGTATGATCCCTCAAATGATAAACGAAAACGAAAGTTAAGCGAACCGTATAACAGATCAGCGGTCATTAGCCAAGTAATTAGAAGCTAATCAAAGAGGTTAGTGAGGATGATATCATTAAACCAATAAGAAGAGGACAAACATGGGAAGATGACATAAGATTGATGACCTAAGCATGACCAAAAAGGAAGGAAGTGTGGTTGATTATTAATCACACAATTTTACATGGTTAAAAGGGTAATTAAACAAAACAAAAACCTAGCAACCAAGCAAAACAAATCACAAACACAAAAACACATCTTGACTTCATTTTTCCAAGAGAAGCTCTCGGCCCTTTTCCATTTTCAAGAAGAAAAAAAAACCCAAATCCAAGTTCCAAGCTTCATTAATTAGTGAGGTAATTATCTAAGGTTCCTTATGCATAGATATAGCTATCCTATAAGTTTAAGCTTCAAATTCCTTCACAATCTCTTCCTAAAATTCATGGAAGAAGAGGGTGAATAGTGTTTTTCAACAACTTAAAATTTTGTTCTTGAGTTTTTGTTTAGATTAAGCTTTGGTAAGGACTTTCAAGGGTGATTCCAAGCTCCTTAGTTACTTTTACTCACCAAGGAAGGTATAATCTCATACCCTAGCCCTACTTTTATATATTTAGAGTTTTTGTGTTTGGAATGGTTCATGAGAAGCTTGATTATTGTGTATTTAGAGATGTGTTGGTTTTGTGATGTGTTTGGAGTTGTAAATCTTGTTGATTAGTTAAAGAACTTATGTAAGCTTTTAGTTCATGATTGGGAAGTAGTGTAAATTGGAAATATTGAGTAGTTGGGGCTGTTGTAGCCTTGTATGTATGTAGTTTGGTTGTATGGTTGAATTGTGGTTGATTGGTGGTTGATTTGGAGTAGGATAAAAATTGGTAATCGCGTAAACATAGCCGTCGTAATGTCCGATTTACTTTAGACTGTTTTGTTCTTAACATCAGGACCCGAGAACTCACCGTTAGGTTTTGACCACTGCCATGATTAGATAGATCATGTTACGAGCTTCGTTTTGATATGTGGTTCGTTTGAATCCGATGTACGGTTTAGGAGAAACGGCCGTTTTAAGTAACGGCGTTTCGTGAACGAACCATTACCCCTCTCCTTACTTTGAAACATTGGTTAAAGACCTTAAATGACTAATTGGAGTATGAAACCTTTATACAAAGTTTATTAGGAAGTTGGTAAGGCACTCGCGAAAGAATCGCCTTAAAACTCTTAATGGTTAATTTATTAAAAATGGTGGAGCCGAGGGTACTCGAGCGACTTAAGAGAATCATTAAGCGCAAAGCGAGCGTTAGAGTTTAATTGGTTAAAGAATAGATTCTTAAGCAACTTTGGTTTAATTCCAACTTATATGTGGTTTATAGGTTACCAGACTCATCCCAGGACTTTTACCACCCTCAGTCGCTCAGGCAAGTTTTCTACCCGTTATACTATTGTTGTAATGTATATATGTATATGTATTATCTTGTGATAGATGCATGTTGGTTAATTAGCAAATTTTGCGATATATTGAAGCATGCTGATATGGTATATATATGCATGTCTGTTTCGTAATCTGGTTATCTATCTGTTGATTTCAATGCTTATAGTTGCATAATACCTATGCTAGAGATAAACAGTAGTTGCGGATACCCTCAGTATAGGGGACTCAAAGGTGAATATTTTCTAAACCGGGAATCGATGTTCCCGAGTATGATATAAATATATATATATATATATATGAATAGTTTTCAAAACCATTAATCGAATAAAGTTTATTCGATAACTTTATTTTATTTATATAATGAATATTATTTTGAATATTCATTCGAGGACTTATGACTCCGTTATTTTATTTAATGAATATTATTTTTGAATATTCATTCGAGGACTTATCACTCCGTTATTTTATTTAATGAATATTATTTTTGAATATTCATTTGAGGACTTATAACTCCGCTTATTTACTAAATATTATTCTTTATTTTATTAAAGAATAATGTTTCGATAATCAAACTTATTTTCGATTATTCAAATAAAGATAGTACTTTCGTATAAGTATATCTTTGGTTATTTAATATTCATTTCAAGTATGAGTTTTAAAACTTCTACTTCAAATCATTTATATAGAGATTATCCTTATGAGAATATTATTTAAATAATAATATTCAGATATTTTCTAATATATCGGAACTGATTTATTTCATTAAATCAACATTACTCCAAACATTCTTAAAAATGTTTTCGAGTTTTCAAAATGATTTTTAAAAGTTAGAGCGGATCCCAAAACTCATTTTTAGATTTAAGATCCTCCTTTCAAAGGGGATTTAAATACTCGCTCAAAACCTGAGGGATTCGGTTCTGTGGTGTATTTTATATTCACAACGAGGTTGTTGTTTTGACAAATGAATTGATTACTTACCCAACGTTCGGGAAGTAAGTCCATCTATTGAGTCGGCATAAGCAACATGGGCTCAGTGGGCGTCCATGAAAGTGTAAGTGGCTCAGTGGGAGTCCATCAAATACGTAAGTGGCTGAGTGGCAGTCCAACATAAGGTCCTATTGCGGCCAGGGTGATGAACAGTGGGGAATTCGTCCATCTACTAGTAGAAAAGGTTACTTATTGGTATCTTGAGATATCAGGTTTATGCCAAGGTTTTCTTCTTTCCAAATTCATTGGATATTACAACTCTATTTATAATTTTCATAACAGAGGTTTTCAAGGAGTGTATGAAATATATATATCGGGACTTAATGAAGTATCTCGTAACTTCATTATTTATAATGATATTTCAAAGATTGAATCTATCCAAGTCTTTTCTTGTAGTCTCATCTATGTGATGAACTTTTGAAACTAATTATAACTTGAACGGTGGTAGTTCAAGTAGTATTCGGAAAAGATATAAGTATATTGGAGTATCTTGTAACTTCATCTTTTAAACTTATATCTAGTAAATGATTATCTTGTGCATGTCAAAGATTTTCAGAAAAACGTTGAGACAAGGTTAGATATATGAGATCACCTTGCAACAATATTTTTATACAGTTATAAACTGGAACTCTGTGGATGTTATACATGTCAGAGGATTTCAAATATTGTGAAAAGTATATATATGTATATATATACTGAATATTTTGCGACTTGGTCGAGTTAAGATATCAGCTTGGTTCATTTCTTTTGACCAAGACTTTCATGAGTACTATGAGAATGCTCATATATTGTTAATCATTATACATATTATTTTGGTGGGCTTGTTGCTCACCCTTGCTTTCTTCTTTCATCACACAACAACAGATAGAAAAGATGAACAAGACCAAGCTTCCAATTCGCAAGCGGTTAGGAAACGTTCCGCAGTTTTCTGGAAGCGTTGATGCCGCCGTAGCTGAGGTTGGAGCTACCAATAGGCTAGGTTTTCAAGTATTGATGAACCAGACTTATGTATAATATGAATTGTAATAATGGCAAAGAATATGTAAATTATTCAGAAACCCTTTTAAGGTGTAACGGTTTATAATTGTGGAATAAAATGACTTGTATTATTTTTAACATTCATCTCTGAGACTATAACTTGTGGTGTGTGTGTGTGTATATTGTGGGGTCACAGTACTCAGTAGTTGGTTGACTGTTAAGATTAAGTATTGATAAGGGAAATGGAACTCGTGACAACCCGAATCCCCGACCCCGGATTTGGGGGTGTTACAGAAATGGTATCAGAGCCAAGCGTTATAAACCTCAGAGATGATGTGACGTTAAGATAATAAGTTCACTAAGATAATAAGAACTCTTGCCAAGTTCATAGTCGGGCTACCTAACGTAGTACTGACAGTTAAAACCCTTACGGGAACCCTTATAAATATTATGATAGTAACATAGTTCATTCTCGTATAGGGCAGCGGGGCACCGAACCCTGAGGTTCAGGAGCATCAGCATGAGGATGTTTTATTACATGTTGGAGATCAAATTGTGAATCTGATAGAGTACCCTAACGAGGGACCGGATGAGATTCATATTGAGAATGTTGCGGTTGAGGATGTTATCCCAGAAGGGATCTCGTGGAGGATTCTGACGAGAATGAAGAGAGGACCGCTGAGGAATTGATGACCGTAGTCAGGGCGACTACCAGAGCAAGAATGGCCGTGAGGGTGGCACTAGAGGATGAAGAGTTACCAAGGGCACAAAGGTTAATGAGGGCAGAAGGAGTGGGGCCTTCCACGACACCAATTATACCAGTATCAGACCCTCTTCCAGAGGTTCCTGAAGACATCCATGAGGTTCCACCAATTCCTGTTCCCTCCCCTGTACAGAGCCCAACACCTACTGAGGAAATGCCACCTTTATCTCCTGCACCATTGTCACCTGATACCGTGCTTGGTTATCCATTTGGATCTCCTGGGTCTGCACCACCTGCACCCCATGGACTGCTAGATGCTACCACTCAGGCTTCTTTTATCGCCAATTATCATATGACTTGGGGTGGCCTGTCTGAGGCCCGTAATGTTAGAAGTGATCTGTTGGACCGACTTACTGCACCAAGAATTGAGGGCGGGGTACTTTCGGCAGGATTAGCTTATAGCATGGAAAGGATTGAGGCTACCACCCGAATTACAGCTAGAGGCCATCTTGAGGGTCAGATTGATCCAGCTCTACTTGCGACTATCTTAGACCTCATCACCGCCTTAATGGAGCATGTTAGGGATGTCGTGCGTGCTCGCATTTCTTGATCCATAATAGTGTGCAGGGTCTGGGCAATCAGACAAGGGTTTCATGTAGCACCGCTTTTGGAGGATTAGCCTAAGTTATGAATGATTAGTTTTAATGACTAGATGATTACCTATGGTAGTCCTTTTGGGATAGAAGCGATCAGATCAAATGATGTAATTCTCTTTAATGTGTCCAGTTGTTGTACCCTCAAATAAATGGTTATGTATATATTCGTTAATTTCAGTTCAGATCAGTTTGTTTGTGATAAGTTCATATTGTTAATTACACTATTAACACTTAAGAGAGTGTCATGAAGTTTATAGAACTTGAGAATTCATAATTTGCAATCATGCAAGGACTGAACGAGGGAAAGACTTAAGCAAAGTAAGTAAGACAAATATCCAGAGATTCTCAAAAAATTTCCAAGCATTATGCCCCCACGAGGAATAAGATTAGGGGCAAACCTTAAATGTGATAATCAAGGAGGTCACAATTAAGATATAAGGAACCCAGAACATAATGAAGTGGAAAACAAGGATTTTAACGTATAAGATAACTCCAAGTATGGGAGAAGGATGAAACATTTCATACTAAGGAAACAGAAGGTCGAGTAAGGAAAGGAGACCCGAGACGGTACTCCTATATGGCAATTCTTGGACCTGTCTAAAAAGAACTTAGACTATTATCCCCAACCACCACCCTGAGGAGACAGTGCGGTGGGAAATTCTTTCAGGACCTTTAAGTCGCTATGCTCTCAGAATTCCCAGGAACAAGCGAACCCAGTAGAGGCGAGAGCCTGGCTAAAG
Source organism: Apium graveolens (assembly GCF_009905375.1). NCBI lineage: Eukaryota > Viridiplantae > Streptophyta > Magnoliopsida > Apiales > Apiaceae > Apium > Apium graveolens. Next base: position 32,250,346 of record NC_133651.1, read on the forward strand.
GAAATATAGGAATCATTTGAGATTCTAAATGAGTGATGAAGCACAAAAGACTGTTTTTATCACTTACCCTCCTAAGAGAGAGACCACCCGCTGGTGAAAGACCAAGAAAGGCACGGAGCCAGAAGTTATAATAAACTGATTAAAGTTCAGACAATTGTTTTCGGGAAAGTACTTCCCAAGGTTATGGAGGTAGTGTAAAAGCTATAGAGCCAGAACAAAAGCGGACGAGTATGATGAATTATGAATCTAAGTTGTAAAAGTTGTAAAGATTCGTTCTGAGGACAAGAATCCCAGAACGACGTGATGTTTGAAGTAAATAATTAGTGGGTTCATGAAATGATTGTAAGAGAAATGAAAATAAAAAGAAACTGAAGTGGAAGGAATATAAAGGCAATAGAGTTTGAGGAATGATAATGGAGTTGGGTATGAGGAAACCCTAAAGAATCATAGTAATAGAAATAGAAAAGTATGTGATCGTCAGGATGAGGATGATTCACTATGAGTTAAAGTTGATGGTTGAAGGCATAAGAGATGTACATATTGTACCCCCTTTAAGTTGGGAGAATTTCAGGAAACCTTGAGATAGTTCGAAGGATAAATAATGAGACGCAGATAGACTGAGGAGACAAGAAAGTAGGAAAATAGGAAAATTGGATGAAGGAAGTGACCTTCAAGAATGTGAAGTGTAAGACCGGTGGTATGATACCCAGAAAGGGAGACGCCAGGTATGAAAGACATCCCAATATTGAGATGACTGTTGAGACAAACAACAAAAGAAAATGAGGATTTATTAAGAAGATGTTCACGTTGAACATGACCAATATCTTCCAGAACATCCATGTTATCATTACCAAATCAGGAAAGAAAAGTGGATAACCATTGTTATCTTTTGGAGGCCATATGGATTGACCTCAATCTGAATAAGGATGCTATTATGAAATTAGGTATAGACTATCGAGGTGGGAATGATGAATAAGATAATCTATCAAGGATATATGACTTGATTTATCCATGGAAGGATGCAAGTATCTTTTTAAAGGTGGAATTAAGGATATAACTTCGATAACTTGAGATGAATCCTAGGGGAATGCATAAAGGTTGGCATTCCACCCTTAATAGGGACAGAATGAGTTTTGACAGTATGAATTGGAAAGGATCAAGGTAGCAACAACCTTTAAAGATCAGTAAAGAAATTTTTCAGAAGTACATAGACAATGGTTCTAGTATTAGTAAATGATATTTTGATATGCCCTGTACCTAGGGTGTACATGATGAAGGATTTAAGGATAACCTTAGAGGTTTTACAAGGAGAAAGGTAATATTCAAAGTTCTCAAGAATATAAATTTTGATAAAGGAAATGTGACGTAATTATAATAATGCCAAGTGGGGCATGTGTTAAACCAAGAGAAAGTATGGATCGAACCAGTAAAGGTCGAAATTGTTCAGGGCAATTAGGACCTAAGATAAAAGATGTCCTAAGTATGATCGAGAGTCAGTCGTGACAATGATTAATCTCTAAAGACTGAGGCAATAACTTATGGAAAAATGGTGATATTTTTTTTTACTCATCAGATTTTAAGGAAAACATCTTCACAGCAGTGATTGGAAATGAGGCAGAAAATTTAGTGAAAGTGGTTAAAATGACATTGATTGTAAGGAAATATTACTATCAAGAAAGGCCAAAGAGGTGGCCGACACTTCAAGTGTAAGAGGACAATTATAGGCGCTCGTGCCAGAGGAATATAGTGATAATGGTTAAGGCCGTGAAGGTTGTATTATGGTGTGGAAGATTGACATTCCTTCTGATGATTGTGCGATACTCAACCGTGATAGTAGTTGGGTAAAGATTAATTTTTGTAATCACCGTGAGCGGGCTATCTATCTTAGAGGGTCATATCTTAAGATAATCCAGGACCATGTTACGAAAGGACTAAATAAACCCTTGAGCTTCATGTCTCCTAATAAAGACATATGGTTAATAATGGTATTAACCTGCTATCGTTGCTTTCATTGAAACTCTTCTGCAATTTTATCTGCTTCATGTCATATGTACGTCAAGTTCAGGAGTGTTCTTCATGAATCATGAACGGTGATCATGTTACCTCCTTAGAAGAATTCGATACGATATGTATGGACTCCGTATGGTTAGCTATTAAGACTTCATGGAAAACGAATGACTACAGTAGGTCAACGGTGGACCACAGTAATGCAGGAATGATTCTACGAGTAATGAATCGATTACTTACAACCGTGAGAGTTGTATTGGAATGGATGTTGATATTGAATACCACTAATCGGGTCGTGGTAGTGTATAAGTTATCATTGATAGACTAATTAAGTAGAGTATCTACCTATTGAATATTTGTTCCCTCTTATGAAAAGAGAGTCGTATTACTATATGAGGAAGGTTGCGGTGCAAGCATAGAATTCTAGTAACGATGATGTCTAGAATGAAATCCCAGATTCGATTTTCGATGTCGAGGGAGTTTCAAAGGTGATTGTGTATAAGCTCGAGCAAGAGCATGGGTCCATAGAATGATGGACAGAATATCAAAAATATTTAGGCATGTGAAATACGATGTTATAATACATGATGTTGATATATATATGTATATGTTTGGTTCTCCTATGATAAACCTCTATAGTTCAGAGGTAGATTCCAAGCCAAATATTTTGTGGCAGTATATTTTATATATATACAATTCTCTTCAATTCGTTCTTTTCTCTCCTTTTCATTTCATATAAGCTGAGAAGAACAACCCTTCCAGAAGGGGAGGTATTGTCGAATGACTATCTATCTGTGTGATAGAAGCCTAGTAGGATACCATATGTTGTTTAATTGCTTGTCAAGTACTAAAGGCTGGCCACCTTCTGTACTAACTATGCAATAGAACAAGTGTTCATGATAATAGTGATCTCTCAACAAATTCCTTTACTTCTATATGATGGATCAAGCTTTCGAAGATGGAGGCAGCTAGAGATGAAGTGGTACCAAGTAAGGTGGTATTCCGATTCTAACGCGTCCATGATACTAAGGTTGACGTGATTATTAAGAGGTTATAAAACTCTAGCGAGTAAAGGTATATCTAGAATAGTATCCTGTACGGAAGATAGTAATGATTATGAACTGGAAAAGAATGGGTATTGAGAAGCAAAAGCTATAGTGCGAGAAGCTATGATGAAATTCTGTGCAATAGACTTGAAAGAATTTGGAATGATCACTTAACGCGGATTAAGTTTTCTCACGATAATCGATCGTATGTCAGTATAGAGGTATCGCCTTATGAGATCCTTGAGGGAAGACAATGTCAATCTCCCTTATGTTAGGATGAAGATTGCAGAGCGTAAGATGCTCAGACCAGCAGTGGTCCAAAGGACCGTGGATATAATAGATTTAATCAGAGGACGGCTAGTAGTAGCCCAAGATGGGAACACGAAGTATGTTGATTTGACACGAAAGGACAAGGAATACGAAGTAAGGGACCTAGTGCTGTTATAGGTATTCCCTTGGAAAGGATGGATGAGGTTCGGAAAGAAAGGAAAGCTAAGCCCACGAATTGTTGGACCCTTTGAGGTATTAAGACGTATTGGGAGGTTAGCATATGAGCTAGCCCTACCCCCGAACATGTAGCAAGTTCATAACGTGTTCCACGTATCAATGTTAAGAAAGTGTAATCCGGATGCCAGACAAATAAGGGCATATGAGCGCATAGGCATGCAACCAGACGTAACCTATATGGAGCAACCAGGAAGGGTTATAGATCAAAAATGGACAAGTGCTTAGGAGAAGGGTTATCAAACTAGTCAGAGTTTGATGGTAGAACCACAATGTGGGAAAATTACGTGAGAGTTAAAAAGTGCAATGCTAAGAGAGTATCCCCATTTGTTTTCAATTTTGATTCCGGGACGGAATCCTTTTAAGGAGGGGAGACTATAATAGCCCCAAAATTTTGAACCTTTTTGTAACCCTTATGAATAGTGTTTTTGCTGATTATGTTGAATAAGAAAACTTTTCATGCCACACTATGTAGGGGTTCTTTTATTGTTATTCTGAGATCTTATTAGTACTCTGTATGGTATATAAGTGTATGTAAAGATCGTCAGAATCCAAATTCGAACACTTTGATTTTTCCCGAAAATCCACCAGATACCGAAAGAATTGAGTATAAGGTAACAGAATAAAAAGGATTTAAATTCAAGGATTATAAGAGAGGATCATAAAAGGAATATAATGTATTGAGAAAGGTTAAGGAAACCCAAGTAATAAGATCCCGGGTATGATCCCTCAAACGATAAACGAAAACGAAAGTTAAGCGAACCGTATAACAGATCAGCGGTCATTAGCCAAGTAATTAGAAGCTAATCAAAGAGGTTAGAGAGGATGATGTCATCAAACCAATAAGAAGAGGACAAGCATGGGAAGATGACATAAGATTGATGACCTAAGCATGAACAAAAAGGAAGGAAGTGTGGTTGATTATTAACCACACAATTTTACATGGTTAAAAGGGTAATTAAACAAAACAAAAACCTAGCAACCAAGCAAAACAAATCACAAACACAAAAACACATCTTGACTTCATTTTTCCAAGAGAAGCTCTCGGCCCTTTTCCATTTTCAAGAAAAAAAAAACCAAATCCAAGTTCCAAGCTTCATTAATTAGTGAGATAATTATCTAAGGTTCCTTGTGCATAGATATAGCTATCCTATAAGTTTAAGCTTCAAATTCCTTCACAATCTCTTCCTAAAATTCATGGAAGAAGAGGGTGAATAGTGTTTTTCAAGAACTTAAAATTTTGTTCTTGAGTTTTTGTTTAGATTAAGCTTTGGTAAGGACTTTCAAGGGTGATTCCAAGCTCCTTAGTTACTTTTACTCACCAAGGAAGGTATAATCTCATACCCTAGCCCTACTTTTGTATATTTAGAGTTTTTGTGTTTGGAATGGTTCATGAAAAGCTTGATTATTGTGTATTTAGAGATGTGTTGGTTTTGTGATGTGTTTGGAGTTGTAAATCTTGTTGATTAGTTAAAGAACTTATGTAAGCTTTTAGTTCATGATTGGGAAGTAGTGTAAATTGGAAATATTGAGTTTTTGGGGCTGTTGTAGCATTGTATGTATGGAGTTTGGTTGTATGGTTGAATTGTGGTTGATTGGTGGTTGATTTGGAGTAGGATAAAAATTGGTAATCGCGTAAACATAGCCGTCGTAATGTCCGATTTACTTTAGACTGTTTTGTTCTTAACATCAGGACCCGAGAACTCACTGTTAGGTTTTGACCACTGCCATGATTAGATAGATCATGTTACGAGCTTCATTTTTATATGTGGTTCTTTTGAATCCGATGTACGGTTTAGGAGAAACGACCGTTTTAAGTAACGGCGTTTCGCGAACGAACCATTACCCCTCGCCTTACTTTGAAACATTAATTAAAGACCTTAAATGACTAATTGGAGTATAAAACCTTTATGCAAAGTTTATTAGGCAGTTGGTAAGGCACTCGCGAAAGAATCGCCTTAAAACTTTTAATGGTTAATTTATTAAAAATGGTGGAGCCGAGGGTACTCGAGCGACTTAAGAGAATCATTAAGCGCAAAGCGAGAGTTAGAGTTTAATTGGTTAAAGTATAGATTCTTAAGCGACTTTGGTTTAATTCCAACTTATATGTGATTTATAGGTTACCAGACTCATCCCAGGACTTTTACCACCCCCAGTCGCTCAGGCAAGTTTTCTACCCGTTATACTGTTGTTGTGATGTATATATGTATATGTATTATCTTGTGATAGATGCATGTTGGTTAATTAGCAAATTTTGTGATATATTGAAGCATGCTGATATGGTATATATATGCATGTCTGTTTCGTAATCTGGTTATCTATCTGTTGATTTCAATGCTTATAGTTGCATAATACCTATGCTAGAGATAAACAGTAGTTGCGGATACCCTTAGTATAGGGGACTCAAAGGTGAACATTTTCTAAATCGGGAATCGATATTCCCGAGTATGATATATATATATATATATATGAATAGTTTTCAAAACCATTAATCGAATAAGGTTTATTCGATAACTTTATTTTATTTATTTAATGAATATTATTTTGAATATTCATTCGAGGACTTATGACTCCGTTATTTTATTTAATGAATATTATTTTTGAATATTCATTCGAGGACTTATGACTCCGTTATTTTATTTAATAAATATTATTTTTGAATATTCATTTGAGGACTTATGACTCCGCTTATTTACTAAATATTATTCTTTATTTTATTAAAGAATCATGTTTCGATAATCAAACTTATTTTCGATTATTCAAATAAAGATAGTACTTTCGTATAAGTATATCTTTGGTTATTTAATATTCATTTCAAGTATGAGTTTTAAAACTTCTACTTCAAATCATTTATATAGAGATTATCCTTATGAGAATATTATTTAAATAATAATATTCAGATATTTTCTAATATATCGGGACTGATTTATTTCATTAAATCAGCATTACTCCAAACATTCTTAAAAATGTTTTCGAGTTTTCAAAATGATTTTTAAAAATTAGAGCGGATCCCAAAACTCATTTTCAGATTTAAGATCCTCCTTTCAAAGGGGATTTAAATACTCGCTCAAAACCTGAGGGATTCGGCTCTGTGGTGTATTTTATATTCACAACGAGGTTGTTGTTTTGACAAATGAATTGATTACTTACCCAACGTTCGGGAAGTAAGTCCATCTATTGAGTCGGCATAAGCAACATGGGCTCAGTGGGCGTCCATGAAAGTGTAAGTGGCTCAGTGGGAGTCCATCAAATACGTAAGTAGCTGAGTGGCAGTCCAACATAAGGTCCTATTGCGGCCAGGGTGATGAACAGTGGGGAATTCGTCCATCTACTAGTAGAAAAGGTTATTTATTGGTATCTTTGCCTGATCAGCAAGATATCATGTTTATGCCAAGGTTTTCTCCTTTCTAAATTCATTGGATATTACAACTCTGTTTATAATTTTCATAACAGAGGTTTTCAAGGAGTGTATGAAATGTATATATATAGGTGCATATATATATATATCGGGACTTAATGAAGTATCTCGTAACTTCATTATTTATAATGATATTTCAAAGATTGAATTTATCCAAGTCTTTTCTTGTAGTCTCATCTATGTGATGAACTTTTGAAACTAATTATAACTTGAACGGTGGTAGTTCAAGTAGTATTCGGAAAAGATATAAGTATATTGGAGTATCTTGTAACTTCATCTTTTAAACTTATATCTAGTAAATGATTATCTTGTGCATGTCAAAGATTTTCAGAAAAACGTTGAGACAAGGTTAGATATATGAGATCACCTTGCAACGATATTTTTATACAGTTATAAACTGGAACTCTGTGGATGTTATACATGTCAGAGGATTTCAAATATTGTGAAAAGTATATATATGTATATATATATATACTGAATATTTTGCGACTTGGTCGCGTTAAGATATCAACTTGGTTCATTTCTTTTGACCAAGACTTTCATGAGTACTATGAGAATGCTCATATATTGTTAATCATTATACATATTATTTTGGTGGGCTTGTTGCTCACCCTTGCTTTCTTCTTTTATCACACAACAACAGATAGAAAAGATGAACAAGACCAAGCTTCCAATTCGCAAGCGGTTAGGAAACGTTCCGCAGTTTTCTGGAAGCGTTGATGCCGCCGTAGCTGAGGTAGGAGCTACCAATAGGCTAGGTTTTCAACTATTGATAAACCAGACTTATGTATAATATGAATTGTAATAATGGCAAAGAATATGTAAATTATTCAGAAACCCTTTTAAGGTGTAACGGTTTATAATTGTGGAATAAAATGACTTGTGTTATTTTTGACATTCATCTCTGAGACTATAACTTGTGGTGTGTGTGTGTGTGTGTGTATATTGTGGGGTCACAGTACTCAGTAGTTGGTTGACTGTTAAGATTAAGTATTGATAAGGGAAATGGAACTCGTGACAACCCGAATCCCCGACCCCGGATTTGGGGGTGTTACATCAACCCTTTCCATGGGAGTAAAGGGGCCATTCTTGAAAATCTGGATATATAATGGGTTGGTCATCCTTATGAAAAACATCATCTTCTTTTTCCAAAGTGTAGTTGATTTTATCAAAGGCTGGTATCTTGATACTGCTTAGCTTTTGTGCATTCATACTTCCAAGATCTTGATCTGTTTACTTAAAATTTTGGCTCTGATACCACTTGTAAGTTATTAAGTATAACACATGAGAGTGAATGTGTTTTCTGGATTTTTAGCCTTTTTAAAGTTTGGATATTGTGTGAACAAAGCAGTTTATAATTTGTAAAGATATTGTGTTTAACAGAAATAAAATCACAAGCACAATATTTCAAAACTCACTTAATTTGCATTAATTAAGTTTGTCTTGCTACAAATTCTGTGTTTTTACAAATATAAGAACTCAGCTTCATCCTTGAGAGAATAAAAGAAAATGTGAATTTGTTTGTTACTTCTAAACTAAGGACCATTACATGCTTTATACACCTCTCATCTAATAAATCAGCCATGTTTTTCTCCTTGCTACCCTCACAAACACCCAGGGGCCTAATATGCTGATTATGCTGGACCTTAAAATTACCCTGCTCAATGATACTCTCCATATTGAGCAACTTCCTTCCCTGAACTGATTTATTATAATCTTCCTGATCAACATTATGCTCTGTCTTCTGGCCTTCCAGATCTAAGCACCTCTGCTCTACACCACCATCCAGTTTAGAAACCCCACCACTTTTTCTAGCATGTTAGGTCATACAACACTGTAGAAGGGGATTGAATACAGTGTTATTACAATCAAATCAATTTAACACAAGTATGTAACAAAGATCAAGTATATTGAATAAACTCTGTTACAATGGAACTGTTCTCTCTCAGTGATGAACAAATATCACTAAGAGCTGCTAGGTTACAATGAATAATGTATCTCGATAATGATAACACATATAGTGTAAACCTATGTCTTTGTTTATATATTACACAGTTACAAAATAACTTTTAATTGATATGAAATATAATTTTGTCTCCTAAAATATATCAATAAGATATCGTATACAAGTCTTTCAGTCTTCTAATTCTTTCCATGCATATCTTCTTTTATTTTAGTCTCGATTTTCTACATTAAATCAACTTCCTTCTTTAACTATAAGTCCTCCCGCACTTAAGTTCTGATATGACCTTAAGTCCTGATATGAAGTTCTGACTTCCAGTAAGTACTGATTCCAGTAAGTCCTGATATTTCCTGTTTGTTAAGATCTGAAAACTAAACATGAAACATATTAGACATGACATCTTAAATATATCTAACAATCTCCCCCAAATTATAAATTATGTAAAATATACAAGTTAATAGATTTGATGATGTCAAAAACATTTAAGTTCAAATGCATAGAGAATTTAACTGAATAACTAACTACAACTTACAGTCCTTATAGCTTCTACCAATCTCACTGAGCCAATCTGAATCCATAATGATTCTTAACAAAGTGTGATATCAACTTTTCTTCTTTAATCCTCAGGACCTGAGAGAGTGTAGTCTTGACTTGCTTCATTTCTTCATTCTGACTCCCAATCTGATAGATTGCAGTCCTTATCGCAGATATATAGTTTCTTTCTAAACCATTGTCCAGTCTTATTACCCTAGGATGAGAAGAGTCTTCATTGTAGCATAGACATTTCTCTTTCAGTATTACCTCAAGCTTAGTAGAATCCTTCTTCATAGGAATTTCACTTCCATCATCTTTAACAATACATGGAATGAATTCTGTAAATCTTGAACCAGAAATTCTTGCCTTATCTATGATGGTCTTCGATATGAAGTTTGACCATCTCCTGGTAATATTAGACTTTACCTCTAAAAGGTAATGAAAGAATTGAAGTTCTTTCAGAGTTTTGTTCAGTACATCTGATTCTGACATCTGATATGTCCTTCCATCTTCAAGAAATAGAATCAGATTTTCTTTGATGTTGTGCTTATCATGAGCATCCAGTACCACTTGAACAGAGATAACCTTGTTAAGGTGTTTCTGAGTAACATCTTCAAGAGGTTTATTAGTTAGTAAAAATGGATTTCTTGTAGCAACTTCAAGTCATGTTTTGATTTTAGCTTCATCGAGACCTAGTCCAGCCCTGTCTCTTGGTTCTCTAGCATTTAACCCAATAGACATGAAATCAGACAGAAATTGGCTTTTTTTTGGATCTGATGGTTTGACATTTTTCCACAGAAGTTTCTTTTTATTAGCTACTTCCATTTTGTCTAAATCAACTTGAGCACTGTCAGAGGTTAACTTCTTGAATTTATCAGAACTTGCTGCTTTTGCTTTTGCTTGTTGTTCTTCACTCTGAACAACTTGAGCTTTGTCAGAGGTTGTCTTTGATTCTTCAAAAATCTTCTTTCTTTTCAGAGTTTGAACATCTTCTTCAATCAGAGTATCATCATCATGAATTGTAGTTTGATAGACAGGATCCATCACAACTAAAGGTATTTTCCTCTTTTGAAACTTTATAGGTTCATCAACCTTTTCCTTTCCTTTCCATTTAAGATCAATCTCAGATTGTGATCTTGTTTTGGGCTTTGATGCCTCAGAAATTGTCTTCTCTTTGATCACAATGCCTTTCTCCTTAGGCCTTGGAGGTTTCTTTGCAACAGAAGCTTTTGGCTTTAGATTTATCTTTTCAACTTTAAATCTAGCTTCTTCCTCCTTGAGATTATCTAAATCCATTCCTGGATTATATTTCAGAAACAATCTTCTAGGAATTTCTTCATCAAGTGTCTGAATCTTGGGATCCTTATAGTAGACAGTAGTCTGCTTTCTCTTGAGCTTCAGAGTTTGCATGAACTTTTGAGAATCTTGACTTCCACCTTGTATCAGAACATCAGGCTTTGTCAGACTTTTCTCATCAGAACTTGATCTCAGATTTTGGATTTCAGTACTTGCTATCAGATTTATAGTTTGAGCAGCTTCAGAACTTGTCTTCTTTTGAGTAGAAGATTTGCTTGCATCAGAGTTTAGTTTTACTTTGCTGCTTTATTTACTCTGAGCTTGACCTCTACCCTGACTAGGGTTTCCCTGGTCATCAGTTTCATCATCTGTCTTCTTCAGTATTTGATCATCTGAGCATTTGGACTTAACTATCTTCTCCCCCTTTTTGGCATCATCAGAGAGTAGGAGTGAGAGAAGAAGTTCTACTGAAGTTTGAATTTCATTCAATTGAGCCTGTTGAGAAGCTTGATTTGCCAAAACCTCAGTAATTTGGGCCTGTTGCTTCTCTTGAGTTTTCTCAATTGCTTCTACTTTCTCAGAAATAGGTCCGATAAACCTCTATTTATCAAGCTTGGCTTCCATATCTAGCTTTTCAGCCTTTTCCAGAAGTTTGTCAACCTTTTCTTGAGTTTAAGAGTGAAGACCTTGAAGATGCTTGGTAGAGAGAGCAGTGATCTTGGGCTGTGTCTTGAAATCAGAATTTGACAATAACTCATCAGCTTTTGATACATGCTCTGTCAGAATGTTAGAGCTTGGAATGAATTCAGAATCATTCCACATCTTGGTCCACTCAACTCCCCTCCGAGTATCCTCCCAAGGTATAAATGCATCCTGCTCAATAAACTTCTTTATCAGTGCTTCCTTTCCCAGAATGGGAGCTGGAGTCTCAACAGATACACTGTCTTCAGAACTTGAAGAAGATTCATTAAGTTTTGACAGAACAACAGTGTGTGAGGCAACTGGAGATTCAGTAATAACCTCATCTATTGTTGGAATTTCAGCATGCTTTGGAGAAATAGGTGGAGTTGGTATCTCAGCATTTAAGATTGGAGATTGAACTGGAGATTGTTGAGCTTCTGTTGGTGGAGCTTCCAGATAAAGAACATTGGGTATATTCAGATTATGAATATCTATTTCAGAATTTGTAGCTTGTTCTTCAGCATTATCTGTAGCTTCAATAGGAAAGACAGGAGGTGTTAGCACTATATCAGAAACAGTGTCTCGGTCTTTAGCTGGAGGTGGCAGAGATTCAATTATAATTGGCTCTTTTAAGATCAGATATTCCTGATCCCCTTCCTCATCTTCTGCAGTATCTTCAGATGGAGATTTAGCATTATACCTCTTTGCCCTCATTTTCTTCAATCTCCTTACCAATGAAGGAGTTGTTGTTGCAGCATCAGAACTTACAGATTTCCTCTTCAAAGTATCAGAACTTTGAGCTGCAGTTTCTTTCCGAGAAGTAACATTCTCAGCTGCAACTGTCACAGGTTCTGAAGCATGAACCTGTGCTTCTTTTCCAAATGTAACTTAGGATATATCGATTCAAATTCAACATTTGTTTGTCAAATCATCACAAATTATTAGTAACCACAATTTTAATCAAAACATTCATCAAGAAATACAGTTCAAGTGGATGAAGTAAAGATTAATAAGTTTCAATAAAAACATTCACATTCACATAATATGAGATAAACAAAGACTAAATCTTGCAATCAAAAGAAATTTTATTAAAATATCCAAAGAGTACATTCATGAAATTTATAGATTTCACGCAAAAGATTACAAGATAATCCTAGTCTAAGATAGTGAACATTAACAGCCTAGGTCTCAGAAGGAAGGCTATCTATTAGTTCCTCCTGCTGCTGACAAAAAGCACTGCAAGATGGATGATCCATTCTTGCTGAAGAAGAGCCTCTCTCCGTTCTTCTTCCACGCGATTAAGATGGAGTTGATAGTCCACCTGAAAGAACAAGAGATTTGTCTGAACCTCTTGTGGAAACATGTTCCATATCTCAGCAGGAATGGCAGTGACGTGCCATTCCTGTTCCCATTCACCACAACTGAACTCGACGTTGAAGGTTTCATAGTTCATAAACATGTTTACAAGAACCATTTTTATGAAGGAAGAAAATGGTGAGAAGTAAAAAAGAGAGAATAATTTTGTTTGAGAATAGAAGATGATTTGTCTGAGATGAAATATTGGTTAAATAGCCAATGGAATATCAAGGGACTAGAGGATTGATTAATGACTAAGTATAGAGTTAACTTAATGAGCGTCTCCCTAGACCGATGTGTAATAATTTAGGCAATATGTGAACAGTTAATAGTTAAAGCAGGAGTTAATGGGCACGCGAAATAAGTAATAATTATTGTGCGTATGCAGTTTTTCAAGACAAATACTGACTTGTTTCATCAGAGTTTAAACGTCAGAACTTCCATCAGAACTTGTCCTCAGAATATATGCAAATGACAATTAACTGTTTGTCAAAAACAACTTAATCACCACAGTAATTTTCATCATTCATATGGAGTGAGAATGTGTGCATTTAGCAGAATATCAGATAAATAGTAAAGTCTGATAAACTTCAGTACATCTTAGAAATAAGGCATAACTAAGAAAAGTGCTTAAAATCTGTCATTAATAATGAAGTCTACTATAGGATAAATTTTGTGCATGAGTCCACCTCAACTGTTTGTGCTCATTTTATGCATCTTTTGAAATTCCTTTTTACAGTGGCTTCTCAGTGTAAGTGAGTCACAACTGCTTATCAGAATTTATGCTATTATCAGAGTATTTCTCTAGTAATCAGAGAATGTGAAAAGTCACCAAGAAAAAATTATTTGCTTTTCTAATGCATATTACTTAATACCATCAATGCACTTGGTTCTTCCCTTCCATATTATTTTCTCTAGATCTCAAAGGAGTACCTGACTTTAATTTTTCTTTTCTTTGCTTTTCTTTTGATAAGTGAGGCTTATCAAGCATGTGGTTCATCCTTAAGGTTTACTGACATCAGAATTTGACAGATAATAACCAAGAATCTAGTTTGTGACTTAGTAATAAGATACACAAAGTAAATTTGACTAAGCTCAAAATCAGAATTTGCTTATGTTAATGAGTTTCCACATAAACAACTAATTCAAACATGGGATTTCTAGTATGTTAAAGACTACTGGGTCAGCATCTAGTACAGTAATCCTCATTGGATTGAATAGTCACAGAACATTCAAATCACTATCAGAGTATATAGATCCACATCAGATAACAATCAACATTTGATGAATTTCAATTTAAAAACAAATTACATGAAGATAAGACAATCTGTAAATACTGATCATAAAGTCTGATGCATGAGAATAAAAACTAAGCAGATTTAGAGAAAGAACCTGAAACCATTCCAAGTTCATTTACCATTCTTGTAAAAGTAGTTTTACATAGTGGTTTTGTGAAGGTATCTGCTAGTTTTTGATCTGTTGGAACAAAATGCAATTCCACTGTACCTTCCATCACATGTTCCCTTATGAAATGGTACCTAATGCTGATGTGCTTTGTCATTGAGTGTTGAACTGGATTACCTGTCATAGCAATAGCACTTTGATTATCACAGTAAATAGGGATTTTAGAAAATTTTAACCCATAATCCAGTAACTAATTCTTCATCCAAAGAATATGTGCACAACAGCTTCCTGCAGCAATATATTCTGCTTCTACAGTTGATGTGGAAATTTATTTCTGTTTCTTGCTAAAACAAGAAACTAATCTGCCTCTAAGAAATTGGCAGCTTTCACTTGTGCTTTTCCTGTCTATTTTACATCATGTAAAATCTGCATCTGAGTACCCTATTAGCTTAAAATCTGATTCTCTAGGATACCACAATCCTAGATCAGATGTACCCTTAAGGTACTTGAATTTTTTTTTCACAACTATTAGATGAGGTTCTCTAGGATCAGCCTGAACTCTTGTACAAAGATAGGTAGTATACATGATATCAGGTCTACTTGCAGTTAAATAGAGTAAAGAGCCAATCATACCTCTGTAGTTAGTAATATCTACTGATGAACCAGTATCTTTATCTAACTTGGTTGCAGTGGCCATGAGAGTGGATGCTATTGAACTGTCTTGCATTCCAAATTTCTTTAGTATATTTCTGGTGTACTTGGATTGACAGATAAAAGTACCTTCTTCATTTTGCTTGACTTGAAGGCCCAGAAAATAACTAAGTTCTCCTATCATACTCTTTTGATATCTTGACTGCATTAGTTTTGCAAACCTTTCACAAAGTTTGGCATTTGTAGAACTAAATATGATATCATCAACATATATTTGTACCAAAAGTAAGTCTTTTCCATGATTGAGGTAGAACAGTGTTTTATCAATTGTACCTCTGTGAAATCCACTTTCTAGAAGGAATTGAGCTTGTTAGATATATTTGAGATGTCATGTCTAATATGTTTCATGTTTAGTTTTCAGATCTTAACAAACAGGAAATATCAGTACTTACCGGAATCAGTACTTACTGGAAGTCAGAACTTAAGGATATCATAAATTAGATTATCAGAAGATAAATATCAGAAGATGGATATCAGAACTTAAGTACGAGAGGACTAACAGTTAAGAAAGGAAGCTGATTTACAGGAAAGAAGATTGAGACTAATACAAAGAGAAGATATGCATGGAAAGAGTTAGAGGACTTAAAAAATTGTATAAGATATCTGATTGATATATTTTAGGAGACAGAATTATATTCCATATAAATTAGAAGTTATCTTATAACTGTGTACTATATAAACACATACATAGGTTTACACTATAGGTGTTATCATTATCGAGAAGATCATACGTTGTAAACTAGCAGCTCTCGTGATATTTGTTCATCACTGAGAGAGAACAATTCCATTGTAACAGAGTTTATTATATCGAATATATCTGTTTACTGTTACTTGTGTTCGAAATAGATTTGATTATATTCTACACTGTATTCAATCCCCTTCTACAGTGTTGTGTGACCTAACAAGTGGTATCAGAGCCTATATGTTATCACACATACAGTAAAGATCCAAACAATCATGTCTGAAGAAGCAGAAAATCCAACCAAGCCCACCAAAACTGAAGAAACTAAAAACACTCAAATCCAAAGTCGATATGAGACTATTAGGGTTTCCATACTGAGACCTTCTGAGTATCCCATATGGAAAGTGAAGATGGCTATATTTCTGGAAGATACTGATCCAGAATACCTTGACAAAATTAATGAAGGACCGCATAAGCCAACTAGCTCTCTGTTGTAGTTGCAGATCAGCCAGCAAAGACCATACCAAAGGAGAAAAGTGAATATACAGCTGAAGACATCTCATCTATCGCCAAGGATGCAAAGGTAAGACATTTGCTGCATAGTGCCATTGATAATGTCATGTCAAACAGGGTAATTCATTGCAAGACTGCAAAGGAGATATAGGATGCTTTGGAGACAAGATGCTAGGGAAGTGATGCAATCAAGAAAAACAGGAGGACTATACTCACTCAAGAGTATGAGCATTTTGACTCAAAAGCTGATGAGTCATTAACTGACTTATATGACAGGTTTGTAAAACCTTTTGAATGATATGTCACTGGTGGACAAGGAATATGATCTTGAAGATTCAAATCTAAAATTCCTTTTAGCTCTTCCTGAAAGTTGGGATTTGAAGTCTACTACTATAAGAGACAACAATGCTCTTGATGAAACTACTCTTGATGAAATCTATGGTATGCTCAAGACTTATGAACTTGAGATGGATCAAAGAAGCAAGAGATATGGGAGAAAGTCAAGGACAGTTGCTCTTAAGGCTGAGGAGGAATCCCCCAAAATGGTTGTCTCAAAGAAAGGCAAATGAAAGGATCTCATCATAAAGTCTGATTCAGAATCATCAAGTTCTGATGCTGATAATTCAGAAACTGAAAGTTTACCTGAAATAGATGTTGATGAAGAGATGATGAAATTATGTGCTTTTATGGTGAAGGGTATCACAAAGATAGCTTACAGGAAATTCAGAAGGGGAAAGAAGTTTTCTAAGAAAGGTTTTAGAAAATCTGAAGGTAAAGGTGCAAAGTCTGACAGAGGAGATAACTCAAATGTCAAATGCTACAACTGTGGTGAAAGAGGCCACATATGTCCTGACTGCAAGAAAGGAAAAAGTGACAAAGGCAAGGCACTTGTCACAAAGAAGAAAAGCTGGACAGACACTTCAAACTCGGAAGATGAGGTGAACTATGCCTTGATGGCAAATGCTGATGGCAGCCTTGAAACTGCTGAATTGAAGGTACCTCAAACAACTTATGCCTTTCATACTGATAATATTACTGAGTTGAGATCATATCTTAAAACCATGTTTATTAGTTACAGAGATCAAACTTTAACATGTGAAAGATTAACTTCTGAAAATCTTGCTTATAAGAAAAGGAATGATTATTTAGAAAAAGAGTTAGTAATGTTCCATCAAACTCAGAAAGAGAGAGATGATGCTTTTTATGTTAGAGATGAATTGCTAAAATTGAATAAATCTCTCAAAACTGAGTTAGAAAAAGAAAGAGAGATTATCAGGACTTGGACTAACTATGGCAGGACAACTCAGAATTTATTAAGTAGTGGAAACTGGAAAGAGGACTTAGGTTATGGAGATGATAAAAGTGAAAAAGGAACTGAACAAATTGAGACAATTGTTGTTAAACAAACTGTTAAGCCAAAGGTAAATCCTGTTAAGTTTGTAGCCAAAGTTATAGAGTCTGATTCTGGAAAGATGAAAGAGTCTGTGACAGAAGTTAAGGAGAAGTCAACTTCTGACAAATTAGAACAGGATAAACCACCTGAAGTCAACATAGATTAATGACAAAGAAGCAGCTTAAGCATAAGCTGAAAGAAATAAGGAATGTCAACAAGGTAAAGGCAGCTAGAAAAAATAGGAATCGAAAGGAAGGTGTGAATAAAAGCAATAATTATATGCCAGTTTCTAATGCTCCTAGAAAGAAATGTTATAACTGTGGAAACTCTAACCATATTGCTTCTTTTTACAGGAAGAATAAGAATATAAACTCTTTACCTCCTAAGTAAGGAGTTAAGAGTCAGTCTGTTAGGTTTAAGCCACAAAATCCTTGTTTTCATTGTGGTAGTTTATGGCATTCCATTTATACTTGTAAGGAATATCATAGTTTGTACTATGATTATTATCAAATAAAACCTTATTTGAAGAAAGTTACTTTAATTCCTTCTAGTGTAAAGTCTGATGCAAAGTCTGATGCAAAGTCTGATATAAGTTCTGAGTGTTAGCATAAACTCTGATATTAAATCCGCTGCAAATGCTAACAAACTTAAAAAGGCCAAAGGATCCAAGCAAGTCTGAGTCCTTAAAACTAACCATTAGTGGTCTTTGTGATTGCAGGGCAACAGGAGAAACATCTTAGTACTGGATATTGGATGTTCAGGACATATGACTAGAAATAAAGCCCTGCTCTCAGACTTTATGGAGAAAGCTGGCCCATGAGTTTCTTATGGAGATGGCAACATGGGAAAAACTCTGGGATATGGCAATATTAATCTTGGGAATGTAATCATTGAATCAGTAGCTCTTGTCTCAGGACTTAAACACACTCTCCTAAGTGTGAGTCAAATATGTGACAGAGGTTATTATGTGGATTTCATTGAAGAATACTGTGAAGTTGTAAGCAATTCTACAGGCAAAGTGGTTCTGAAAGGTTACAGGCATGGTAATATTTATGAAGCCAGACTTTCAACTAGTTCTGATGGTTCTGCAATCTGTCTGTTGAGTAGAGCATCAATTGAAGAAAGCTGGAATTGGCACAAAAGACTCTCTCATTTAAACTTCAACAACATAAATGAGCTTGTAAAGAAAGATCTTGTGAGAGGATTGCCAAAATTAGTATTTGCTCATGATGGCCTTTGTGATTCATGTCAAAAGGCAAAATAAAGAAAATATTCTTTCAAGAGCAAAACTGAGTCATCAATTCTTGAGCCTTATCACCTACTGCATGTTGATCTATTTGGTCTAGTCAATGTCATGTCTATTGCAAAGAAGAAATATGATATGGTTATAGTGGATGAGTTCACAAGGTACACTTGGGTGTACTTCTTGCACAAGAAGAATGAAACTGCATTTACTCTAACTGATCATGTCAGACAGCTGGATAAGTTGGTCAAAGATTCTGTTAAAATTATAAGGAGTGATAATGACACTGAGTTCAAGAATTCAATCATGGAAGAATTCTGCAAAGAGCATGGAATCAAACAGGAATTTTCTGCACCTGGAACTCCACAGTAAAATGGAGTTGTAGAAAGAAAGAACATGACTCTCATTGAAGCTGCACGAACTATGCTTGATGAAGCAAAGCTGCCAACATACTTTTGGGCTGCAACTGTGTAGACTGCTTGTTTTACACAGAATGCAGCACTCATAAACAAGCAAGGAAAAATACCATATAAGATGGTGAAGAAAAAGAATCCAAATCTGAAATACTTTCATGTATTTGGTTGCAAGTATTTTATTCTTAATACTCATCTTGAGCAACTGTCAAAATTTGATCTAAAAGCTGATGAAGGAATCTTTGTTGGATATCCACTTTCCACAAAAGACTTCAGAGTCTACAATTTAAGAACAAGGGTTGTCATGGAATCTATCAATATATCTTTTGATGATAAGAAGATTATTGGACTTGAAGATTTCAATGATCACGATCAGCTGAGATTTGAAAATGAAGACTTAAATTCTGATGACTTATACTCTGATCCTGTAAGTACTGATGTCATTGAATCTGTGGTAACAACTCCAAAGGAAAATGCACCTGTCCAGGGGGAGCAAGCTGAAGATTCTACCACATCTCAAGACTCTAAAGAAGCATCAGAACCTGACACTGGCTCTTCAAGTTCTGATTCACCTAGTTCTGATGAGCCAAATTCTGATAATTCTGGAAGCTCTAATACTTCAAATCCTGAAGGATCCAAGTCAAATTCTAAAGTCTCAGAGAGCATAACTACAGGGGGAGCATCAGAAAATGTTGATGGTGACAGCATGGATCATGGGGGAGGATCCAGTTCTAAAAGTCGACTTCAATCTGCAAGGAAGTGGACCAAGTCACATACACCTGACTTAATTATTGGAGATCCTGAAGCAGGTGTCAGAACTAGAACTGCAACATCAAATGAATGTCTCTATCATTCTTTTCTATCTCAGACTGAACCAAATATAGTGGAAGAAGCTCTTCAAGATGCTGATTGGGTGCAAGCAATGCAGGAAGAGTTAAATGAATTTGAAAGAAATAAAGTCTGGACCCTAGTGCCAAGACCAAAGAACAGATCAGTTGTTGGCAAAAAATGGGTGTTCAGAAACAAAACTGACAGTGATGGCATAATTACAAGGAATAAAGCAAGGCCGGTTACTAAAGGTTACTCTCAACAGGAGGGTATTGATTATGATGAAACATTTGCACCAGTTGCTAGATTAGAAGCCATAAGAATCTTTTTGGCTTATGCTGCTCACAAAAAGTTTAAAGTCTTTCAAATGGATGTGAAAAGTGCCTTTCTTAATGGATAATTGGAAGAAGAGGTTTATGTTGAACAACCTCCAGGCTTTGTAGATTCAAAATTTCCAAATCATGTCTACAGGATTGACAAAGCACTTTATGGCCTTAAGCAAGCTCCAAGAGTATTGTATGAGACTTTAGCTCAATTCCTTCTAGAAAGTGGATTTCACAGAGGTACAATTGATAAAACACTGTTCTACCTCAACCATGGAAAGGACTTACTTTTGGTACAGATATATGTTGATGATATCATATTTGGTTCTACAAATGCCAAACTCTGTGAGAGATTTGCAAAGCTAATGCTGTCAAGATATCAAATGAGTATGATGGGAGAACTCATCTATTTTCTGGGACTTCAAGTCAAGCAAAATGAAGAAGGTATTTTTATCTGTCAATTCAAGAACACCATAAATTTACTAAAGAAGTTTGGAATGTAAGATAGTTCAACAGCATCCACTCCCATGGCCACTGCAACCAAGTTAGATAAAGATACTGGTTCATCAGTAGATATTACTAACTACAGAGGTATGATTGGCTCTTTACTCTATTTAACTGCAAGTAGACCTGTTATCATGTATGCTACCTATCTTTGTGCAAGATTTCAGGCTGATCCAAGAGAATCTCATTTAATAGCTGTGAAGAGAATTTTCAAGTACCTTAAGGGTACAGCTGATCTGGGATTGTGGTATCCTAGAGAATCGGATTTTAAGCTAATAGGTTACTCAGATGCAGATTTTGCAGGATGCAAAATAGACAGAAAAAGCACTAGTGGAAGCTGCCAATTTCTTGGAGGCATATTGGTTTCTTGGTTTAGCAAGAAACAAAAGTCAATTTCCACATCAACTATAGAAGCAGAATATATTGCTGCAGGAAGCTGTTGTGCACAGATTCTTTGGATGAAGAATCAGTTACTAGATTATGGGTTAAAATTTTCTAAGATCCCTATTTACTGTGATAATCAAAGTGCTATTGCTATGACAGGTAATCCAGTTCAACACTCAATGACAAAGCACATCAGCATTAGGTACCATTTCATAAGGGAAAATGTGATGGAAGGTACAGTGGAATTGCATTTTGTTCCAACAGATCAACAACTAGCAGATATCTTCACCAAACCACTATGTG